>NC_060187.1:3871071-3918571 GCF_021184085.1 Oncorhynchus gorbuscha | reverse complement strand
AGGATTTCCTCTAGTGCACATGGTGAAACAAAGAGTCTGTCTAGAGTCTTCAATAGAACCAGTCTTTATCAAAAAACAAGGCTGGTCTGTATCAAAAACAAGGCTGGTTTTCACCAATGGACAAGGATTTTTTTCACCAATAAACAAGGCTGGTTGTCACCAATAAACAAGGCTGGTTTTCACCAATAAACAAGGCTGGTTGTCACCAATTAACAAGGGTGCTCTTTATCAATAAACAAGGCTGGTTTTCACCAATAGAAAAGGATGGTTTTCACCAATAGACAAGGCTGGTTTTCACCAACAGACAAGGCAGGTTTTCACCAATAGACAAGGCTGGTTTTCACCAATAAACAAGGCTGGTCTTTATCAAAATACAAGGCTGGTCTTTATCAAAACAAGGCTGGTTTTCACCAACAAGCAAGGCTGTTTTTCACCAATAGACAAGGCTGGTTTTCACCAATTAACAAGGATGGTTTTCACCAATAAACAAGGCTGCTCTTTATCAATAGACAAGACTGGTCTTTACCAGTAGGCAAGGCTGGTTTTCACCAACAGACAAGGCTGGTCTTTATCAAAAACAAGGCTGGTTTTCACCAATACACAAGGCTGGTCTTTATCAAAAACAAGGCTGGTTTTCACCAATAAACAAGGCTGGTTTTCACCAATCAACAAGGCTGTTTTTTATCAATAAACAAGGCTGGTCTTTATCAATAGACAAGGCTGGTCTTTACCATTAGACAAGGCTGGTCTTTATCAACAAACAAGGCTGTTTTTCACCAATAGACAAGGCTGGTTTTCATCAACAGGCAAGGCTGGTTTTCTCCAATAAACAAGGCTGGTCTTTATCAATATTCAACACTGGTCTTTATTAATGGGCAAGGTTGGTTTTCACCAATGGACAAGGCTGGTTATCACAAATAAACAAGGTTGGTCTTTATCAACAGACAATGCCGGTCTTTATAAATAGACAAAGCTGGTTTTCACCAATAAACAAGACAGGTCTTTATAAATACATCAGGCTGTTTTTTTTAAATAAATGGACAACCAAATGGACAAGGCTGGTCTTTATCAATAAACACATTTATTGCTAACTTGTTGCAATGTCTGAAGAAGTGTCTCAGAGACCTCAGTACTAATCTACAGTATACACCTTGACAGTAGACACCTTGACAGTAGACAACTTGACAGTAGACACCTTGACAGTAGACACCTTGACAGTAGACACCTTGACAGTAGACACCTTGACTGTAGACACCTTGACAGTAGACACCTTGACAGTAGACACCTTGACAGTAGACACCTTGACAGTAGACACCTTGACTGACAAGCAACGTTGTTAATTGACCATAGATGAAATAAGATACACAAATCCGCCTGTTTGTTTTTCAAATCGAGAATTACATTTCCACCACCAATTAACTGTCTAATTGTCCATGTTTCACTGTGGTTTCTGATGACAAAGTGATTGAATTACGGTAAAGGAATAAATGAACACACTCCAAACAACCACAAAATGCATTTAAAAAAATGGTGTTCAATATTTGACAGGCATGTACCATAATTATCTTCTGAAGCACCTCATCCCAAAATTGACATGAAAATGTGACCTTCTTTAAAAAATATGTTCTATCATTTTCATTACATTTCATTTTTACATATTTGGCAGTGATTTCGTGACATCTGCTTTCCTTTCAGAATTCTTTCTCTCTTCTCCTCCACATCTGCTGCATTGCATTCCAACTAGTCTGCTTTTAATGATCTCTAATCAAACAACACTCTCAGCTCAGAGGAATGTCTCTGGCATTTTACACAGCTGAACTGTGACGCACAGTCCAACAACTCAGCAACTCAGAGGAATACTTATCTGGTACAATAAAACTAACTCAGGTCTACACATTCCATTCCAGAACATTCACCACAGAACATTCAAACATGTTTACATCATATTAAGCTCTATTAAAAAAAGGAAGGCAATTGGCTGCCATTTCGTTCTTCGTAGAGAAAAATGTCAAATATGTTTCAGAGGGTTTTTATTCTGTATTTATTAAATCTGATTAATAAAAACACCTTTGGTGATTAATGTTCTGAATGAAACAGTCCTTCCTCCCTTCCTCTGTCGATCAACTTCATCATTCTCACTCTGTGAAACACGTTTTTAAATTATTTTACATTTCCTGCTAAGAATATAGATGGTTGAAGCCACAGAATTCAATAGAGCACTATTTTATATTGTATCGCTATGGTTGAAGCATTAAATGAGATATGAACTTAAATATGTGTCTTGCCAAAGAACCCACTGTCACGTGGCTGGAATATTGAGTCCCAGGAGCCCATCTGTTACATGTGAAAACCTCCCTTCTGTTACATGTGAAAACCTCACTTCTGTTAAAACCTCCCTTCTGTTACATGTGAAAACCTCACTTCTGTTAAAACCTCCCTTCTGTGAAAACCTCCCTTCTGTTAAATGTGAAAACCTCCCTTCTGTTACATGTGAAAACCTCCCTTCTGTTACATGTGAAAACCTCCCTTCTGTTACATGTGAAAACCTCCCTTCTGTTACATGTGAAAACCTCCCTTCTGTTACATGTGAAAACCTCCCTTCTGTTACATGTGAAAACCTCCCTTCTGTTACATGTGAAAACCTCCCTTCTGTTAACTGTGAAAACCTCACTTCTGTTACATGTGAAAAGCCTCCCATCTGTTACATGTCTCTCTCCAATGTGAAGTGATCTTCAGAGTTGGTTATTAGAAATGTCTCTTTATCTTGTAAAGTTTTAGAATGATAATGTGACCATAGGATTTCCAAAAATCGTGTGTTTTAAAAATCATCATAATTTTTTATATTTGTTTTATAAACAACATGTTTTATTGTCACATTGCACCAGATATGTCCAGTGGAATGTATTAAAAGGTTCAGTTATAGTAGGACAGTTACCCCTGGAGGAACTTTTAAACTTAAGTGCCTTGCTCGAGGGCACATCAACATATTTTTCTCCTCATCAGCTTGAATATTCAAACCAGCAATCTTTCGGTTACTGGCCCAATGCGTTAACCGCTAGGCTACCTATTGCCCGTTATCAAGAGGAGCCATGTCTAGCCTCGCTCTCTCTCATGTGAGCTATGCCTCCCTCAAGCCTGCTGTTGGCAACTAGTGCTTTTTGCTTTTCAAATAGCTCTGTTTTTCACAGTAAATATTTTGCCTCCCTCGGTTCGTTGATTCCACTGGGTAAGCGTAAGAAAGCATTCCATAGATTCCTCAGAGGTCTTCCCTCCCACTGAGTTGACTTGAAGCAGAGCAGTGCTACATTTCAAAGCTCACAGCCTGGTCTCATAGACTAAACGTAGCATAGTACATCCGGGAAGCTCAAATTAGTATGATATGGCGAAAGGAGGTTACCTACTCAGTTGTACAACAATGCATTCAACTGAAATGTGTCTTCTGCATGTAACCCCACCCCTCTGAATCAGAGAGGCGCGGAGGCCTGCCTTAATCAACATCCATGGCGTCTGGGGAACAGTGGGTTAACTGCCTGCTCAGGGGTAGAATGATAGATTTTTGCCTTGTCAGCTCGGGGATTCGAACCAGCAACCTTTCGGTTACTAGTCCAACGCTCCCCCCGCCAGGCTACCTGCCACCCATATGCTACGTTTGGTAGGGTTACATAAGACAGATGGTTACTTAAGGCAAAAAAACTAAAGTTATGTGATTGGTCGGGGTGGATGGGTGGGCATATATAATACAAATGTCAAGCAACCAAAAGGTTGCGAGTTTGGATCTGGGCACAAACAACTTCAGCATTTCAGCTAATTAGCAACTTTCAAATATTTACTACTTGTTTAGCTACTTTGCAGCTACTTAACACGTTAGCTAACCCTTCCCCTAACCTTAACCCTTTTAGCTAAACCTTTCCTTAAACGTAACCTTAACCTTTTAACCTAACTCCTAAACTTAACCCTAACCCCTAGCCTAGCTAATGTTAGCCAGTTATCTAACAGCCACCTAGCTAGAATTCCTAACATATCATAATTTTTGCAAATTCATAACATGTTGTATGTTTTGAAAATTAATAACATATAATATGAATTGTAATTCGTTACATCTCATGCTAAATGGATCTTTCCTCGGATTTACGTACAGAATAATACGAAAAGCTTTGAGACGAGGTTGCAGCTCAGGCTGGAAAGCTGAGAAGAGTTGCATGTCTTGTACTGGTATGTCTCTGTTGGGCAGGACTGGCGTTAGCAAGCGGGCTAAGTGGTTTACTACTATAGTCCCTGGATCAGTCAATGGTTTACTACTATAGCCCCTGGGTCAGTCAATGGTTTACTACTATTGTCCCTGGGTCAGTCAATGGTTTACTACTATAGTCCCTGGATCAGTCAATGGTTTACTACTATAGTCCCTGGATCAGTCAATGGTTTACTACTATAGTCCCTGGGTCAGTCAATGGTTTACTACTATAGCCCCTGGGTCAGTCAATGGTTTACTACTATAGTCCCTGGATCAGTCAATGGTTTACTACTATAGTCCCTGGATCAGTCAATGGTTTACTACTATAGTCCCTGGGTCAGTCAATGGTTTACTACTATAGTCCCTGGATCAGTCAATGGTTTACTACTATAGTCCCTGGATCAGTCAATGGTTTACTACTATAGTCCCTGGATCAGTCAATGGTTTACTACTATAGTCCCTGGATCAGTCAATGGTTTACTACTATAGTCCCTGGATCAGTCAATGGTTTACTACTATAGCCCCTGGGTCAGTCAATGGTTTACTACTATAGTCCCTGGATCAGTCAATGGTTTACTACTATAGTCCCTGGATCAGTCAATGGTTTACTACTATAGTCCCTGGGTCAGTCAATGGTTTACTACTATAGTCCCTGGATCAGTCAATGGTTTACTACTATAGTCCCTGGATCAGTCAATGGTTTACTACTATAGCCCCTGGATCAGTCAATGGTTTACTACTATAGTCCCTGGATCAGTCAATGGTTTACTACTATAGTCCCTGGATCAGTCAATGGTTTACTACTATAGTCCCTGGATCAGTCAATGGTTTACTACTATAGCCCCTGGGTCAGTCAATGGTTTACTACTATAGTCCCTGGATCAGTCAATGGTTTACTACTATAGCCCCTGGGTCAGTCAATGGTTTACTACTATAGTCCCTGGGTCAGTCAATGGTTTACTACTATAGTCCCTGGGTCAGTCAATGGTTTACTACTATAGCCCCTGGGTCAGTCAATGGTTTACTACTATAGTCCCTGGATCAGTCAATGGTTTACTACTATAGTCCCTGGATCAGTCAATGGTTTACTACTATAGCCCCTGGATCAGTCAATGGTTTACTACTATAGTCCCTGGATCAGTCAATGGTTTACTACTATAGTCCCTGGATCAGTCAATGGTTTACTACTATAGTCCCTGGATCAGTCAATGGTTTACTACTATAGCCCCTGGGTCAGTCAATGGTTTACTACTATAGTCCCTGGATCAGTCAATGGTTTACTACTATAGCCCCTGGGTCAGTCAATGGTTTACTACTATAGTCCCTGGGTCAGTCAATGGTTTACTACTATAGCCCCTGGGTCAGTCAATGGTTTACTACTATAGTACCTTGGTGAATAACACTAGGGTGATATCAAATATATTTCAGAGGGTTTATTATCACTGATTAGGCGATACATACCTCAGGGGTTGTATGGGTAAGAGGTTGTGATTATATGACAGAGGTCTGAGCAAAATTTGAACCTCAGTGTTCCTGAGCTCCCTTGGCATCGGCCCTTGCTGTACAGCTCAGAGCGGGGTAGGGGGAGGGGGGTTAAGTCCTGCAGGAGTTCTAACACTTCTAACACTTCAGCAAGCCCAGCTTCCTCCACCCTCCTACCTCCACCCTCCAATTTCCACCCTCATACCTCCACCCTCCTACCTCCACCCTTCTACCTCCACCCTTCTACCTCCACCCTCCTACCTCCACCCTCCTACCTTCACCCTCTTACCTCCACCCTCCACCCTTCTACCTCCACCCTCTTACCTCCACCCTTCTACCCTCCTACCTCCACCCTCCTACCTCCACCCTCCTACCTCCACCCTCCTACCTCCACCCTCCTACCTCCACCCTCCTACCTCCACCCTTCTACCCTCCTACCTCCACCCTCCTACCTCCACCCTTCTACCTCCACCCTTCTACCCTCCTACCTCCACCCTCCTACCTCCAACTCTCCACCTCTACTCTACGCCTCTACCCCTCCATTCGCCCCTACCTACTACCCCCTCTTACAAAAAAGACGTGAGAAAATAAATAAATGTGGTTTTCGGACACATGTATAAACACTCATGTGCACAAATCACGTGAAAAATGTCACGTGCATTTTTAAAATGTATTTTTTTTCGCATGAGTCAGACACGTGTGAAGTTTCACATGGATTTTCAAAATATATACTGAACAGAAATATAAACGCAACATGCAACATGCAAGGAAATCAGTCAATTGAAATAAATTCATGAGGCCCTAATCTATGGATTTTACGTGACTGGGAATACATATATTTATCTGTTGGTCACAGATACCTTAAAAAAGTAGGGGCGTGGATCAGAAAACCAGTCAGTATCTGGTGTGACCACCATTTGCCTGATGAAAACCAGTCAGTATCTGGTGTGACCACCATTTGCCTGATGAAAACCAGTCAGTATCTGGTGTGACCACCATTTGCCTCATGCAGGGCCACATCTCCTTCACATAGAGTTGATCAGGTTGTTGATTGTGACCTGTGGGATGGCTCTGGTAGACATACCGGCAGTCAGCATGCCAATTGCACGCTCCCTCAAAACTTGGGACATTGGTGGCATTGTGTTGTGTGACAAAATGTAACATTTTACAGTGGCCTTTTTTTCCCCAGCACAAGGTACACCTACAGTTGAAGTCAGAAGTTTACATGCACTTAGGTTGGAGTCATTAAACCTCATTTTTCAACCACTCCACAAATTTCTTGTTAACAAACTACAGTTTTGGCAAGTCAGTAAGGATATCTGCTTTGTGCATGACACAAGTAATTTTCACAACAAGTGTTTACAGGCGGATTATTTCACACATAATTCACTGTGTCACAGTTCCAGTGGGTCAGAAGTTTACATACACTAAGTTGACTTTGCCTTTAAACAACTTGGAAAATTCCAGAAAACGATGTCATGGCTTTAGATGCTTCTGATAGGCTAATTGACATTATTTGAGTCAATTGGAGGTGTACCTGTGGATGTATTTCAAGGCCTACCTTCAAACTCAACGCCTCTTTGCTTGACATGGGAAAATCAAAAGAAATCAGCCAAGAGCACAGAAAAAAATTGTAGACCTCCACAAGTCTGGTTTCCAAAGGCCTGAAGGTACCATGTTCATCTGTACAAACAATAGTACGCAAGTATAAACACCATGGGACCACGCAGTTGTCATACTGCTCAGGAAGGAGACGCGTTCTGTCTCCTAGAGATGAACGTACTCTGGTGCGAAAAGTGCAAATCAATCCCAGAACAACAGCAAAGGACCTTGTGAAGATGCTGGAGGAAACCGGTACAAAAGTATCTATATCCACAGTAAAACGAGTCCTATATCGACACAATCTGATAGGCCGCTCAGCAAGGAAGAAGCCACTGCTCCAAAACCACCATAAGCATGCAAGTCTACGGTTTGCAACTGCACATGGGGACAAAGATCGTACTTTTTGGAGAAATGTCCTCTGGTCGGATGAAACAAAAATAGAACTGTTTGGTCATAATGACCATCGTTATGTTTGGAGGAAAAAGGGGGAGGCTTGCAAGCCGAAGAACACCATCCCAACCGTGAAGCACGGGGGTGGCAGCATCATGTTGTGGGGGTGCTTTGCTGCAGGAGGGACTGGTGCACTTCACAAAATAGATGGCATCACAAGGTAGGAAAATTATGTGGATATATTGAAGCAACATCTCAAGACATCAGTTAAAGCTTGGTCGGAAATCGCTCTTCCAAATGGACAATGACCCCAAGCATATACGCCTGACTCAGTTACACCAACTCTGTCAGGAATGGGCCAAACTTCACACTATTTATTGTGGGAAGCGTGTGGAAGGCTACCTGAAACGTTTGACCCAAGTTAAACAATTTAAAGGCAATGCTACCAAATACTAATTGAGTGTATATAAACTTCTGACCCACTGGGAATATGATGAAAGAAAAAGAAGCTGAAATAAATAATTCTCTCTACTATTATTCTGACATTTCACATTCTTAAAATAAAGTGGTGATCCTAACTGACCTAAAACAGGCTGTTTTTACTAGGATTAAATGAAAAACTGAGTTTTTAAATGTATTTGGAATGAGGAAGTAAAATTATGGTTAAGGTGTAAACCTATGATTTCAGCTGTATGATCATAATGTTTAATTTAATTAGCTTCTTGATTCAAAATACCAGCAACAGTGTGTGAAAACATTGTGAAGACTTACAGAAAATGTTTGACCTCTGTCATTGCCAACAAAGGGTATATAACAAAGTATTGAGATAAACTTTTGTTATTGACCAAATACTTATTTTCCATCATAATTTGCAAAGAAATTCATTAAAAATCATACAATGTGATTTTCTGGATTATATTTCTCATTTTGTCTGTCATAGTTGAAGTGTACCTATGATAAAAATTACAGGTCTCTCTCGTCTTTGTAAGTGGGAGAACTTGCACAATTGGTGGCTGACTAAATACTTTTTTGCCCCACTGTATATAGGAGATGAGTAATGTTGGGTATGTAAGTGGCATTATATAAACTGGCTAGTGATACATTTTTTACATCAATTTTTCCAATATTAAAGTGGCTGGATTTGAATCAGTATGTTGGCAGCAGCCACTCAATGTTAGTGGTGGCTGTTTAACAGTCTGATGGCCTTGAGATAGAAGCTGTTTTTCAGTCTCTAGGTCCCTGCATTGATGCACCTGTACTGACCTCGCCTTCTGGATGATAGCTAAGTCTTGACCATCAGGGCTGGCTTTCTCTTCCAATGTTACTGTATATTTATTAAACATTTCTCTCATTCTCAGAATATTGACTGTTCAACTCAAAATAGGGCTGACAAATGTTTTAAAATGTAATTGAGTTAATCACAGGATTTGCTGAGCCAAATCACAGGATTTTTTATAATTTATTTTAATTTTATTTAACCTGGTAAGGATCATACCCTTTTTTTTCCAAATTTCGCCTAAAATAACATACCCAAAACTAACTGCCTGTAGCTCAGGACCTAAAATAACATACCCAAATCTAACTGCCTGTAGCTCAGGACCTAAAATGACAGACCCAAATCTAACTGCCTGTAGCTCAGGACCTAAAATAACATACCCAAATCTAACTTCCTGTAGCTCAGGACCTAAAATAACATACCCAAATCTAACTGCCTGTAGCTCAGGACCTAAAATAACATACCCAAATCTAACTGCCTGTAGCTCAGGACCTAAAATAACATACCCAAATCTAACTGCCTGTAGCTCAGGACCTAAAATAACATACCCAAATCTAACTTCCTGTAGCTCAGGACCTAAAATAACATACCCAAATCTAACTGCCTGTAGCTCAGGACCTAAAATAACATACCCAAATCTAACTGCCTGTAGCTCAGGACCTAAAATAACATACCCAAATCTAACTGCCTGTAGCTGAGGACCTAAAATAACATACCCAAATCTAACTTCCTGTAGCTGAGGACCTAAAATAACAGACCCAAATCTAACTTCCTGTAGCTGAGGACCTAAAATAACAGACCCAAAATCTAACTTCCTGTAGCTCAGGACCTAAAATAACATACCCAAATCTAACTGCCTGTAGCTCAGGACCTAAAATAACATACCCAAATCTAACTGCCTGTAGCTCAGGACCTAAAATAACATACCCACATCTAACTGCCTGTAGCTGAGGACCTAAAATAACATACCCAAATCTAACTTCCTGTAGCTGAGGACCTAAAATAACATACCCAAATCTAACTTCCTGTAGCTCAGGACCTAAAATAACATACCCAAATCTAACTTCCTGTAGCTGAGGACCTAAAATAACAGACCCAAATCTAACTTCCTGTAGCTGAGGACCTAAAATAACAGACCCAAATCTAACTGCCTGTAGCTCAGGACCTAAAATAACATACCCAAATCTAACTGCCTGTAGCTCAGGACCTAAAATAACATACCCAAATCTAACTGCCTGTAGCTCAGGACCTAAAATAACATACCCAAATCTAACTTCCTGTAGCTCAGGACCTGAAGCAAGGATATGCAGATTCTTGATACCATTTGAAAGGAAACACGTTGAGGTTTGTGGGAACGTGAAACTAATGAGAACATAACACATTAGATCTGGTAGAAGATAATACAACCAAACTAATGAGAACATAACACATTAGATCTGGTAGAAGATAATACAACCAAACTAATGAGAACATAACACATTAGATCTGGTAGAAGATAATACAAACAAAAAACATGCGTTTTTTTAAATATATATATTTTTTAAATAATCTTTGAAATGCAACAGAAAGGCCATAATATAATGTTGCAGTTTAGGCGCAATTTCGATTTTGGCCACTAGATGGCAGCAGTGTGTATGCAGAGTTTCAGATTGATCCAGTGAAGCATTGTGATATTGGACAATATTTTTGTATCGAGTCTGCCAAATTGATACATTTTCAAGTACATAACTATAGATATAACAATGTTGCTTCCGTCCCTCGCAACCCTACCTGGGCTCAAACCAAGGACCCTCTGCACACATCAACAGCTGCCTCCCACAAAGCATTACTACCTATCGCTCTCCAAGAGCCATGGCCTTTGCAGAGCAAGGGAAACAACTACTTCAAGGTCTCAGAGCTAGTGATGTCACCGATTGAAACGCTATTAGCGCGCACCCACGCTAACTATCTAGCCATTTCGCACCGGTTACATAGAGAGCATACAAAAATGATATGGTAATGCAAAATGTAAGTTTACACACTCCCAGGAATGTCATACATGATAGATGATTAGCTTATACACTAACTTTCACACATCTAGATGGCCGGGCAGGGTGGGTGTGGAGCCAGAGACAGCAGGGGTTCAAACTGTAGGACCCAGTTAATACATTTGAATATAAAAATGTAATTTATCAAACAAAACTATGCTACATTTTATCTCTGGGACCCTCAGGATGACAAATTAGAGCAAGATTACTGAGTGTACGTACATTATTTACCTTCAGAGGTGAATGTATCAAACCAGTTGCCGTGATACGTGTTTTGTTGTTGTGCACTCTCCTCAAACAATAGCATGGTATTTTGTCACTGTAATAACTACTGTTAAGTGGACAGTGCAGTTAGATTAACAATAATTGAAGCTTTCTGCCCATATAAGATGTCCATGTCCTGGAAAACTTGCTGTTACTTAAAACTGTCATGCTAAAATCTCTTTGTAGAAAAGTATCCGTTACATTCCAATAGCAAACACATTCACACATGTTTTAAAATACTTTTAGTGTATTAAACGTAACAAAAACCAATGGACACCAAACAATAATAAAAGCACAAAATAGCTAGCCAGGACAAAATGGCAGGCTAGCTATTGCCTAACACTAAGCTAGCTAACAGTTATTAATTAGCTAGATTAGATGCACATTTCATAAAAAGTAGCCTTTTAAAATACATATCTTTAGCGTGGTCCGTTTGTAGACATGTAAATACACTCAATGTGAGCCCTCGTTTACAAAAATAAAACTATTTAAGAGCCAAAACCTTTAAAACGGATATAAAAAATAATCTGAAACGCTATCTTTTTCTCATTGACTTACATACAAAAGTGAGCTAGCTAGCTATTTTCTTAGCTACACATGTAAAAAAAATCAAAGTTCCACATATGAGAATGACAATTTTACAGGTGAAGATTTTTCACGTCAACTTGCAGTATAACATGTGAAGGTTTTACAGATAAAATGGCAAATTCGATTTTCACATTAATGTTTTTCACAAAAAGTGCAATTCCACATGCGAGAGTGATTTTCACATGTGACACTTCAAAAAATGTTTGTAAGGGTCTCATCTCCTTGCACCCCTCCACCCCAGGCACCCAGGTCAGGGACTGCGTGAGCATTCCAGATAGGGCTTGGATTTTGGAGTATCTACATTCATGTATGTTAGAGTGAGGTCTCCCAAGTGGCGCAACAGTTTAAGGCATTGCACCGCAGTACTTAAGGTGTCACTACAAACCCGGGTTCGATCCCAGGCTGTGTCACAGCCGACCGTGATCGGGAGATCCATGAGGCGGCACACAATTGGCCCAGCGTCGTCTGGGTTACGGGGAGGGTTTGGCCCAGCGTCGTCTGGGTTACGGGGAGGGTTTGGCCCAGCGTCGTCCGGGTTAGGGGATGGTTTAACCGGCCGGGATTTCATTGTCCCATTGCGCTCTAGCGACTCCTTGTGGCGGGCCAGGCGCCTGCAAGCTGATTTTGGTCACCAGCTGAACGGTTTCCTCTGATACATTGGTGTGTCTGGCTTCCGGGTTAAGCGAGCAGTGTCGTCAAGAAGCAGTGAGGCTTGGCAGGTTTGCGTTTCTGAGGACGCATGGCTCTCGACATTTGCCTCTCCCGAATCCGTAGGGGAGTTGCAGTGAGGGGACAAGACTGTAACTACCAATTGTGGGGAAAAGGGGTAAAAAAATAAAGAAATACATGTATGTTAAAGTCAATGGTCTGTGTCTAGAATGCCTTGTAGTGGTTCTAGAATGCTATAGAGCAGTGGTTCTAGAATGCTATAGAGCGGTGGTTCTAGAATGCTATAGAGCAGTGGTTCTAGAATGCTATAGAGCAGTGGTTCTAGAATGCTATAGAGCAGTGGTTCTAGAATGCTATAGAGCAGTGGTTCTAGAATGCTATAGAGCAGTGGTTCTAGAATGCTATAGAGCGGTGGTTCTAGAATGCTATAGAGCAGTGGTTCTAGAATGCTATAGAGCAGTGGTTCCCAAAAATAATGTTTTAAAGGAACTCAGTCCATCTTTAAACATACTCTTGTGAGTTGAAATAACAGAATGCACAAGGTGCAATTTCTACATTAGATAGTATGTCATCAGTTCCTCTTGTCTTTACAGACCTTAGAGAGATATTTAAAACGTGTCAGAAATGTCCAGATCAATTAGCCCATGGCAACTGTTTTTTTAATTTAGTTTTATTTTGGCCAATTATTGGAAAAATTGTTATCACTCAAATATCAAATGAATACACATTAGACTTGGCAAAATGTATAGAATTGCAAGAAAATTTGCTTTAAAAAACGACACATTTCTCTCCACCAGCAAGAGGGTTGTGAACAGTTTGTGTCATGAACACTGCTTGTTGCCAAAGAAATAGACAGGCGCTGGATGTTCCCCAATGTTGGAAGGGGGGGGCCCCGAGTGAAAACGTTTGGGAGCCCCTGCTATAGAGAATGCCGAAAAGAAGCAAAGCAAAGCAAAGCAGAGGATCTTGGGTCTCTCACAGAGCAGAGCAGAGCAGAGCAGAGCAGAGCAGAGCAGAGCATGGATCTTGGGTCTCTCACTGTTGGCTTTAGGATGCTTATTTCCCGCCCTCAAACTCTGCGACAGAGAAATACTTGGAAAAATGAAGCGGATCAGAGTGGAATGTGGTTTTTTCCCCACTCTTCCATTTTCCACTTAAACCAGGTCAACGTCCTCTAATTTTAAGCCCGTCATTGTGGCCCGAGCAAAACGCATATAGGCTTATAGGCTCTTCTTTTTATTTATTTTTT
Source organism: Oncorhynchus gorbuscha (assembly GCF_021184085.1). Lineage (NCBI taxonomy): Eukaryota > Metazoa > Chordata > Actinopteri > Salmoniformes > Salmonidae > Oncorhynchus > Oncorhynchus gorbuscha. Next base: position 3,904,793 of record NC_060187.1, on the reverse strand, counting down.
AACTACATCCCAAATGGCACCCTATTCCCTATATAGTGCACTACTTTTGTCCAGGACCCATAGTGCACTATAAAGGGGATAGGTGGCCATTTTAGACATAGACATAGAAATATGTCTTCCCGCGTGACACATCATGTGATACCTCTCAACCAGAGAGAACTTGGTGGTTTGAAACAATCACTTCCACTTAACTCGATGCCTTTGCGGGAGACGTGAATTCCTAATGGCTGTGTATATTCTCTTCCCAGTAAGTCAAAGCAGCTGACTGTGTAGTATTCTAGACACGTTGGCACAAAGGGAGCCGAGGAATAGGCCCAAGATGTGGTGAGAAGCCTGATGAATCAAAATGCACTGTGTCTGGACTGTCAGAGAGAGAGAGAGAGAGAGAGAGAAAAGAGAGAGAGAGAGAAAAAAAGAGAGAGAGAGAGAGAGAGAGAAAAGAGAGAGAGAGAGAAAAAAAAGAGAGAGAGAGAGAGAGAGAGAAAAGAGAGAGAGAGAAAAGAGAGAAAAGAGAGAGAGAGAGAGAGAGAGAAAAGAGAGAGAGAGAGAGAGAGAGAGAAGAGAGAGAGAGAGAGAGAGAGAGAGAGAGAGAGAGAGAGAGAGAGAGAGAGAGAGAGAGAAGTTCCACGGAGCGTTGAGCTGAGCTGTGGGAGACGTGGAGGACTTAGGTTGGTATTCAGGGCAGAGACAGAACACAATAGCCCTGTCATGACTAAGCTATAATAGTTGTTTAGTTGAGGTGTCATCACCAAGCCAGGTGTTTCTATCTATTCAGTAAACCATTGTCCCAAATGTATACACCCTAGTCTATTATACAACAATAAATTATTATACTTGTATGTGGTCATGCAATGCACAGACTTGACTGAATCAATATCCATTCTTTTTAAAAAATGGAACCTTTATTGAACTAGGAAAGTCGGTTAAAAGAACAAATTCTAATTTACAATGACGGCCTAATCACGGGGCAAACACAGACGACACTGGGCCAAATGTGCACCGCCCTAATGGAACCCAATCACAGCTAGATGTGATTCAGCCTGGATTCAAACCAGGGACTGTAGTGACACCTCTTGCACTGAGATGCAGTGCTTTAGACCGCTGTGCCACTCGGGAGGAGAGGGTATGGTGCTACAGAGACGTGAGGAGATCAGTCCACAGGGTATGGAGCTACAGAGACGTGAGGAGATCAGTCCACAGGGTATGGAGCTACAGAGACGTGAGGAGATCAGTCCACAGGGTATAGAGCTAAAGAGACGTGAGGAGATCAGTCCACAGGGTATAGAGCTACAGAGACACTAATCAGGGACTGATTTAGATCTGGGACATCAGGTGGGTGATTTCCCTCTAATCAGGGCCTGATTTAGACCTGGGACACCAGGTGGGTGATTCCCCTCTAATCAGGGCCTTATTTAGACCTGGGACACCAGGTAGGTAGAACAGAAAACCAGCAGGCGCCAGACCTCTGAGGGTATGAGTTAAATACCCCCTGCTCTATGGACTCTGGTCAAAAGTAGTGCACTACGGAGGGAATAGGGTGCCCTTTTTGGAGGTAGATAATACAGCTCACCATGTCGTGTCAGCTGCTCTGAGGTCAGACTGCCAAAGGCAGAATGAATGTGACCCAATCTCTGACCCACTTTGAGACATTGCCTAAGTCTACCTACAGTACCTGTGAGTAGTCTTTTCATCTTCCTGCCAATAGAAAACCAGATTCTGAGCCATTCCTTTTAGACTCACTGTGGGCGTCTTGTTTGACCACATCTTTAAGTGTGGTAGGGCTGAAGAGAGAGGAGAGAATGCTTTGTGAATGATGTAGTGTTTTCCGTAGCAACAGATTCCATAGCAACAGACTCTTAGTGAATGTCTCTGTGTCATGTCTGTTTATACATTAACCTCTGGATGTGAATCACAGTATGGAATTGGGATTTTTGTTCACAATGACTTGTACAGTAAATAGTTGTAGAGCAAATCTCTACTTTTAGAGACGCATTCATTTGGGGTGGCAGGCAGCCTAGCGGTTAGAGCGTTGGGCCAGTAACCAAAAGGTTGCTAGATTGAATCCCTGAGCTGACAAGGTAAAAAATATGTCATTCTGCCCCTGAACAAGGCAGTTAACCCACTGTCCCCCAGGTTGGCTGTCATTGTAAAATAAGAATTTGTTCTTAACTGACTAGTTAAATAAAAATAGTAATGAATTGGTTAATTCTACATTAGAAATGTGTAACTCCATGTATATTAAGTAAAAACATTCCTACAGACTACTGAAACGTCTGCATTTTTAATCATCTACCCAACCTATCCAGGCCTACGGTATCTGTGAATCTAAACTCCACTGAAACTCCACCTCGTCATTATCTAGAGTGGTTATTCTGCAATGTGCAGTCTGATATCCCGAGAATGTTCACTATGTTAGTTTCACAAGCTTCCAATTACACAGCCACATAGCATCAGGTGTAGGTAGGAGGGAGGAAGGATACATACTGTATTCTGCGGCGTTCCCTATGCCCCTACATAGTGCACTACTACCCATAGGGCTCCAGTCAAAAGTAGTGCACTATATAGGGAATAGGGTGCTGTTTGGGACATAGACACACACACACACACACAAAACAGTTTCACATCATATCGCGTTTTCACATGTTGAGTTTAAATTTCACATGTGAAAACATACTTCCACAAGTATTTAGAGTTCACCACCTTCTCTCATGTGAGGTGAATAGCGTGTTTTACATTTACATTACATTTAAGTCATTTAGCAGACGCTCTTATCCAGAGCGACTTACAAATTGGTGCATTCACCTTATGACATCCAGTGGAACAGCCACTTTACAATAGTGCATCTAAATATTTTAAGGGGGAGGGGGGTGAGAAGGATTACTTTATCCTATCCTAAGTATTCCTTAAAGAGGTGGGGTTTCAGGTGTCTCCGGAAGGTGGTGATTGACTCCGCTGTCCTGGCGTCGTGAGGAAGTTTGTTCCACCATTGGGGAGCCAGAGCAGCGAACAGTTTTGACTGGGCTGAGCGGGAACTGTACTTTCTCAGTGGTAGGGAGACGAGCAGGCCAGAGGTGGATGAACGCAGTGCCCTTATTTGGGTGTAGGGCCTGATCAGAGCCTGGAGGTACTGAGGTGCCGTTCCCCTCACAGCTCCGTAGGCAAGCACCATGGTCTTGTAGCGGATGCGAGCTTCAACTGGAAGCCAGTGGAGAGAGCGGAGGAGCGGGGTGACGTGAGAGAACATGGGAAGGTTGAACACTAGACGGGCTGCGGCGTTCTGGATGAGTTGTAGGGGTTTAATGGCACAGGCAGGGAGCCCAGCCAACAGCGAGTTGCAGTAATCCAGACGGGAGATGACAAGTGCCTGGATTAGGACCTGCGCCGCTTCCTGTGTGAGGCAAGGTCGTACTCTGCGGATGTTGTAGAGCATGAACCTACAGGAACGGGCCACCGCCTTGATGTTAGTTGAGAACGACAGGGTGTTGTCCAGGATCACGCCAAGGTTCTTAGCACTCTGGGAGGAGGACACAATGGAGTTGTCAACCGTGATGGCGAGATCATGGAACGGGCAGTCCTTCCCCGGGAGGAAGAGCAGCTCCGTCTTGCCGAAGTTCAGCTTGAGATGGTGATCCGTCATCCACACTGATATGTCTGCTAGACATGCAGAGATGCGATTCGCCACCTGGTCATCAGAAGGGGGAAAGGAGAAGATTAATTGTGTGTCGTCTGCATAGCAATGATAGGAGAGACCATGTGAGGTTATGACAGAGCCAAGTGACTTGGTGTATAGCGAGAATAGGAGAGGGCCTAGAACAGAGCCCTGGGGGACACCAGTGGTGAGAGCGCGTGGTGAGGAGACAGATTCTCGCCACGCCACCTGGTAGGAGCGACCTGTCAGGTAGGACGCAATCCAAGCGTGGGCCGCGCCAGAGATGCCCAACTCGGAGAGGGTGGAGAGGAGGATCTGATGGTTCACAGTATCGAAGGCAGCCGATAGGTCTAGAAGGATGAGAGCAGAGGAGAGAGAGTTAGCTTTAGCGGTGCGGAGCGCCTCCGTGATACAGAGAAGAGCAGTCTCAGTTGAATGACTAGTCTTGAAACCTGACTGATTTGGATCAAGAAGGTCATTCTGAGAGAGATAGCGGGAGAGCTGACCAAGGACGGCACGTTCAAGAGTTTTGGAGAGAAAAGAAAGAAGGGATACTGGTCTGTAGTTGTTAACATCGGAGGGATCGAGTGTAGGTTTTTTCAGAAGGGGTGCAACTCTCGCTCTCTTGAAGACGGAAGGGACGTAGCCAGCGGTCAGGGATAAGTTGATGAGCGAGGTGAGGTAAGGGAGAAGGTCTCCGGAAATGGTCTGGAGAAGAGAGGAGGGGATAGGGTCGAGCGGGCAGGTTGTTGGGCGGCCGGCCGTCACAAGACGCGAGATTTCATCTGGAGAGAGAGGGGAGAAAGAGGTCAGAGCACAGGGTAGGGCAGTGTGAGCAGAACCAGCAGTGTCGTTTGACTTAGCAAACGAGGATCGGATGTCGTCGACCTTCTTTTCAAAATGGTTGACGAAGTCATCTGCAGAGAGGGAGGAGGGGGGGTAGGGGGAGGAGGATTCAGGAGAGAGGAGAAGGTGGCAAAGAGCTTCCTAGGGTTAGAGGCAGATGCTTGAAATTTAGAGTGGTAGAAAGTGGTTTTAGCAGCAGAGACAGAGGAGGAAAATGTAGAGAGGAGGGAGCGAAAGGATGCCAGGTCCGCAGGGAGGCGAGTTTTCCTCCATTTCCGCTCGGCTGCCCGGAGCCCTGTTCTGTGAGCTCGCAATGAGTCGTCAAGCCACGGAGCGGGAGGGGAGGACCGAGCCGGCCTGGAAGATAGGGGACATAGAGAGTCAAAGGATGCAGAAAGGGAGGAGAGGAGCGTTGAGGAGGCAGAATCAGGAGATAGGTTGGAGAAGGTTTGAGCAGAGGGAAGAGATGATAGGATGGAAGAGGAGAGAGTAGCGGGGGAGAGAGAGCGAAGGTTGGGACGGCGCGATACCATCCGAGTAGGGGCAGTGTGGGAAGTGTTGGATGAGAGCGAGAGGGAAAAGGATACAAGGTAGTGGTCGGAGACTTGGAGGGGAGTTGCAATGAGGTTAGTGGAAGAACAGCATCTAGTAAAGATGAGGTCGAGCGTATTGCCTGCCTTGTGAGTAGGGGGAAGGTGAGAGGGTGAGGTCAAAAGAGGAGAGGAGTGGAAAGAAGGAGGCAGAGAGGAATGAGTCAAAGGTAGATGTGGGGAGGTTAAAGTCGCCCAGAACTGTGAGAGGTGAGCCGTCCTCAGGAAAGGAGCTTATCAATGCATCAAGCTCATTGATGAACTCTCCGAGGGGACCTGGAGGGCGATAAATGATAAGGATGTTAAGCTTGAAAGGGCTGGTAACTGTGACAGCATGAAATTCAAAGGAGGCGATAGACAGATGGGTAAGGGGAGAAAGAGAGAATGACCACTTGGGAGAGATAAGGATCCCGATGCCACCACCCCGCTGACCAGAAGCTCTCGGGGTGTACGAGAACACGTGGGCGGACGAAGAGAGAGCAGTAGGAGTAGCAGTGTTATCTGTGGTGATCCATGTTTCTGTCAGTGCCAAGAAGTCGAGGGACTGGAGGGAGGCATAGGCTGAGATGAACTCTGCCTTGTTGGCCGCAGATCGGCAGTTCCAGAGGCTACCGGAGACCTGGAACTCCACGTGGGTCGTGCGCGCTGGGACCACCAGATTAGGGTGGCAGCGGCCACGCGGTGTGGAGCGTTTGTATGGTCTGTGCAGAGAGGAGAGAACAGGGATAGACAGACACATAGTTGACAGGCTACAGAAGAGGCTACGCTAATGCAAGGAGATTGGAATGACAAGTGGACTACACGTCTCGAATGTTCAGAAAGTTAAGCTTACGTAGCAAGAATCTTATTGACTAAAATGATTCAAATGATACAGTACTGCTGAAGTAGGCTAGCTGGCAGTGGCTGCGTTGTTGACTTTGTAGGCTAGCTGGCAGTGGCTGCGTTGTTGACACTACACTAATCAAGTCGTTTCGTTGAGTGTAATAGTTTCTACAGTGCTGCTATTCGGGGGCTAGCTAGCAGTGTTGATTACGTTACGTTGCGTTAAAAGAACGACAATAGCTGGCTAGCTAACCTAGAAAATCGCTCTAGACTACACAATTATCTTTGATACACAGACGGCTATGTAGCTAGCTATGTAGCTAGCTACGATCAAACAAATCAAACCGTTGTGCTGTAAAGAAATGAAATGAAAAATGTGATACTACCTGTGGAGCGAAGCGGAATGCGACCGGGTTGTTGAGTGCGGAAGTTCTATTCAGTAGACGTTGGCTAGCTGTTGGCTAGCTAGCAGAGTCTCCTACGTTAAGGACGACAAATAGCTGGCTAGCTAACCTCGGTAAATTAAGATAATCACTCTAAGACTACACGCTCTAAACTACACAATTATCTTGGATACGAAGACAGCAAAGACAACTATGTAGCTAGCTAACACTACACTAATCAAGTCGTTCAGTTGAGTGTAATAGTTTCTACAGTGCTGCTATTCGGTAGACGGTGGACGTTTGCTAGCTGGCTAGCTGCTGGGCAGATAGCAGTGTAGACTACGTTAGGACGACGAAATACGAAGTTGCAATAGAAGTGCTGACTGTTTCACTTTGTTGTCCTCTTTCTTTTCCTTTTTCTTCTGTCCTTCTTTTGTCCTTATTTTATCTTCCTTTCTTCTGTTAACTAGATATTTTTTGTTGTTATTCTTTGTAAGCTAGCTAGCTTCTTACAGGAGAGTTCCTAGCAACTGCTTAGCAACAAGTAAACAATTCTGCTAGCAATTCAACTAGCTAAGATAACTGTACAATTTTATGAAAAATAGTAAATTTTTCAAAAGCCCGTCTTTTTTTGGTTTGTTCCTGGTTTTCTCTTCTATTGAGTCTTGCAGTTTTCTCTTGATTTTTTCGATGTACTTCACTCTAAAAAAAAACATTTAAATCTCAATATATACAGGAGTTTTCACCTCACATGTGAAGAAAAGATAACTCCACATGTGAAAATCTCACTTTCACATGTGGAATTGCAAGTTCATATGAAAAATAGTCACAGGTAAAATTCTAATTCTCACATGTGGAATTGTAAGTTCCATTCTCAGTTTTCTCATATCACAGCCATTAAACTCTGTCACTGTTTTAAAGTCATCACTGGCCCTCATGGTGAAATCCCTGACCGGTTTCCTTCCTCTCCGGCAACTAAGTTAGGAAGCACGCCTGTATCTTTGCAGTGACTGGGTGTATTGATACACCATCCAAAGTGTAATTAATAACTTCACCAGGCTCAAAGGGATATTCAATGTTTAAAAAAAAAATGTTTACTCAACTTCCAATTGGTGTCCTTCTTTGTGAGGCATTGGAAAAACTTCCTGGTCTTTGTGTCTGAAATGCACTGCTCGACTGAGGGACCTTACAGATCACTGTAAGTGTGGGGTACAGAGATGAGGTAGTCATTCAGAAATCATGTTAAAGACTATTATAGCACACAGAGTGAGTTCATGTAGCTTATTACGTGACTTGTCATGTCATGTTTGTCATTTATTGTCATGTCTTGTCCCTGTGCTCCCCATGCTATTCGTTTCCCTCTGCTGGTCTTGTTTGGTTCTATCCCTCTCTCTCCCCCTCCCCCTTTCACTCTCTCGCTCTCTCTTCTCTCTGTCGTTCCGTTCCTGCTCCCAGCTGTTCCTATTCCCCTAATCATCATTTAGCCTTCCCACACCTGTTCCCGATCCTTTCCCCTGATTAGACTCCCTATTTATTCCTTTGTGTTCCGTTCCTGTGCCGTCGGTTCCTTGTTTTGTATTCCATGCTGTTATTGCGTTTCGCCCTGTCCTGTCGTGTTTTTTGCCGTGATTGTGTATCACCCTGTCCTGTCGTGTTTTGTGCCTTCTTCAGACGCTGCGTGTGAGCAGGTGTCTCAGTGGACTACGGCCTGCGCCTACCCGAAGCGACCTGCAGTCTGTGGCCGCTTCTCCAGTTGTTTTCCCCTCTACTATCTAGAGGATTTCAGTTATTTGGTTTTGAGCATTAATAAACTCTGTTTCTGTTAAGTCGCGTTTGGGTCCTCCTTCACCTGCATGACAGAAGGAACCGACCAAAGAATGGACCCAGCGACTTCAGACGCTCGTTACACTGCCGTCGAGATCCAAGGAGCCATGCTCGGCAGACACGAGCAGGAATTGTCTGCTGCTCGTCATGCCGTGGAGAACCTGGCCGCTCAGGTTTCCGACCTCTCTGGACAGTTCCAGAGTCTACGTCTCGTGTCACCTGTTTCTCCCTGGCCTGCCGAGCCTCCTGAACCCAGGGTTAATAACCCACCTTGCTACTCCGGGCAGCCCACTGAGTGCCGCTCCTTTCTCACGCAGTGTGAGATTGTGTTCTCTCTCCAACCCCACACATACTCTAGAGAGAGAGCTCGGGTTGCTTTCGTCATTTCACTCCTTACTGGCCGGGCTCGAGAATGGGGCACAGCTATCTGGGAGGCAAGGGCTGATTGCTCTAACAGATTCCAGAACTTTAAGGAGGAGATGATTCGGGTTTTTGACCGTTCAGTTTTTGGTGAGGAGGCTTCTAGGGCCCTGGCTTCCTTATGCCAAGGTGAACGGTCCATAACGGATTATTCCATTGAGTTTCGCACTCTTGCTGCCTCTAGTGAGTGGAACGAGCCGGCGCTGCTCGCTCGTTTTCTGGAGGGACTCCACGCAGTGGTTAAGGATGAGATTCTCTCCCGGGAGGTTCCTTCAGATGTGGACTCCTTGATTGCTCTCGCCATCCGCATAGAACGACGGGTAGATCTTCGTCACCGGGCTCGTGGAAGAGAGCTCGCATCAACGGTGTTTCCCTGCTCCGCATCGCAACCATCTCCCTCTGGCTTTGAGACTGAGCCCATGCAGCTGGGAGGGATTCGCATCTCGAATAAGGAGAGGGAACAGAGGATCACCAACCGCCTGTGCCTCTATTGCGGAGTTGCTGGACATTTTGTTATTTCATGTCCAGTAAGAGGCCAGAGCCCATCAGTAAGCGGAGGGCTACTGGTGAGCGCTACTACTCAGGTCCCTTCATCTAGATCTTGTACTACTATGTCGGTCCATCTACGCTGGACCGGTTCGGGTGCTACATGCAGTGCTTTGATTGACTCTGGGGCTGAGGGTAGTTTCATGGACGAAGCATGGGCTCGGAAACATAACATTCCTTTCAGACCGTTAGACAGGCCTACGCCCATGTTTGCCTTAGATGGTAGTCATCTTCCCAGTATCAAATTTGAGACACTACCTTTAACTCTCACAGTATCTGGTAACCACAGTGAGACTATGTCTTTTTTGATTTTCCGTTCACCGTTTACACCTGTTGTTTTGGGTCACCCCTGGCTTGTATGTCATAATCCTTCTATTAATTGGTCTAGTAATTCTATCCTATCCTGGAACGTTTCTTGTCATGTGAAGTGTTTAATGTCTGCCATCCCTCCCATCTCTTCTGTCCCTACTTCTCAGGAGGAACCTGGCGATTTGACAGGAGTGCCGGAGGAATATCATGATCTGCGCACGGTCTTCAGTCGGTCCCGAGCCAACTCCCTTCCTCCTCACCGGTCGTATGATTGTAGTATTGATCTCCTTCCGGGGACCACTCCTCCTCGAGGTAGACTATACTCTCTGTCGGCTCCCGAACGTAAGGCTCTCGAGGATTATTTGTCTGTGTCTCTTGACGCCGGTACCATAGTGCCTTCTTCCTCTCCGGCCGGGGCGGGGTTCTTTTTGTTAAGAAGAAGGACGGTACTCTGCGCCCCTGCGTGGATTATCGAGGGCTGAATGACATAACGGTTAAGAATCGTTATCCGCTTCCCCTTATGTCATCAGCCTTCGAGATTCTGCAGGGAGCCAGGTGCTTTACTAAGTTGGACCTTCGTAACGCTTACCATCTCGTGCGCATCAGAGAGGGGGACGAGTGGAAAACGGCGTTTAATACTCCGTTAGGGCATTTTGAGTACCGGGTTCTGCCGTTCGGTCTCGCCAATGCGCCAGCTGTTTTTCAGGCATTAGTTAATGATGTTCTGAGAGACATGCTAAACATTTTTGTTTTTGTCTATCTTGACGATATCCTGATTTTTTCTCCGTCACTCGAGATTCATGTTCAGCACGTTCGACGTGTTCTACAGCGCCTTTTAGAGAATTGTCTCTACGTAAAGGCTGAGAAGTGCTCTTTTCATGTCTCCTCCGTTACTTTTCTCGGTTCCGTTATTTCCGCTGAAGGCATTCAGATGGATTCCGCTAAGGTCCAAGCTGTCAGTGATTGGCCCGTTCCAAGGTCACGTGTCGAGTTGCAGCGCTTCTTAGGTTTCGCTAATTTCTATCGGCGTTTCATTCGTAATTTCGGTCAAGTTGCTGCCCCTCTCACAGCTCTTACTTCTGTCAAGACGTGTTTTAAGTGGTCCGGTTCCGCCCAGGGAGCTTTTGATCTTCTAAAAGAACGTTTTACGTCCGCTCCTATCCTCGTTACTCCTGACGTCACTAGACAATTCATTGTCGAGGTTGACGCTTCAGAGGTAGGCGTGGGAGCCATTCTATCCCAGCGCTCCCAGTCTGACGATAAGGTTCATCCTTGCGCTTATTTTTCTCATCGCCTGTCCCCATCTGAGCGCAACTATGATGTGGGTAACCGTGAACTGCTCGCCATCCGCTTAGCCCTAGGCGAATGGCGACAGTGGTTGGAGGGGGCGACCGTTCCTTTTGTCGTTTGGACAGACCATAAGAACCTTGAGTACATCCGTTCTGCCAAACGACTTAATGCCCGTCAAGCTCGTTGGGCGTTGTTTTTCGCTCGTTTCGAGTTTGTGATTTCTTACCGTCCGGGTAGCAAGAACACCAAGCCTGATGCCTTATCCCGTCTGTTTAGTTCTTCTGTGGCTTCTACTGATCCCGAGGGGATTCTTCCTTATGGGCGTGTTGTCGGGTTAACAGTCTGGGGAATTGAAAGACAGGTTAAGCAAGCACTCACGCACACTGCGTCGCCGCGCGCTTGTCCTAGTAACCTCCTTTTCGTTCCTGTTTCCACTCGTCTGGCTGTTCTTCAGTGGGCTCACTCTGCCAAGTTAGCGGGTCATCCCGGTGTTCGAGGCACTCTTGCGTCTATTCGCCAGCGCTTTTGGTGGCCGACTCAGGAGCGTGACACGCGCCGTTTCGTGGCTGCCTGTTCGGACTGCGCGCAGACTAAGTCGGGTAACTCTCCTCCTGCCGGTCGTCTCAGACCGCTCCCCATTCCTTCTCGACCATGGTCTCACATTGCCTTAGACTTCATTACCGGTCTGCCTTTGTCTGCGGGGAAGACTGTGATTCTGACGGTTGTCGATAGGTTCTCTAAGGCGGCACATTTCATTCCCCTCGCTAAACTTCCTTCCGCTAAGGAGACGGCACAAATCATTATTGAGAATGTATTCAGAATTCATGGCCTCCCGTTAGACGCCGTTTCAGACAGAGGTCCGCAATTCACGTCACAGTTTTGGAGGGAGTTCTGTCGTTTGATTGGTGCGTCCGTCAGTCTCTCTTCCGGGTTTCATCCCCAGTCTAACGGTCAAGCAGAGAGGGCCAATCAGACGATTGGTCGCATACTACGCAGCCTTTCTTTCAGGAACCCTGCGTCTTGGGCAGAACAGCTCCCTGGGCAGAATACGCTCACAATTCGCTTCCTTCGTCTGCTACCGGGTTATCTCCGTTTCAGAGTAGTCTGGGTTACCAGCCTCCTCTGTTCTCATCCCAGCTTGCCGAGTCCAGCGTTCCCTCCGCTCAAGCGTTTGTCCAACGTTGTGAGCGCACCTGGAGGAGGGTGAGGTCTGCACTTTGCCGTTACAGGGCACAGACGGTGAGAGCCGCCAATAAACGCAGGATTAAGAGTCCAAGGTATTGTTGCGGCCAGAGAGTGTGGCTTTCCACTCGCAACCTTCCTCTTACGACAGCTTCTCGTAAGTTGACTCCGCGGTTCATTGGTCCGTTCCGTGTCTCCCAGGTCGTCAATCCTGTCGCTGTGCGACTGCTTCTTCCGCGACATCTTCGTCGCGTCCATCCTGTCTTCCATGTCTCCTGTGTTAAGCCCTTTCTTCGCACCCCGTTCGTCTTCCCTCCCCCTCCCGTCCTTGTCGAGCGCACCTATTTACAAAGTACATAAAATTATGGACATGCGTTCTCGGGGACGGGTCACCAATACCTAGTGGATTGGGAGGGTTACGGTCCTGAGGAGAGGAGTTGGGTTCCGTCTCGGGACGTGCTGGACCGTTCGCTCATCGATGATTTCCTCCGTTGCCGCCAGGATTCCTCCTCGAGTGCGCCAGGAGGCGCTCGGTGAGTGGGGGGGTACTGTCATGTTTGTCATTTATTGTCATGTCTTGTCCCTGTGCTCCCCATGCTATTCGTTTCCCTCTGCTGGTCTTGTTTGGTTCTATCCCTCTCTCTCCCCTCCCCTTTCACTCTCTCGCTCTCTCTTCTCTCTGTCGTTCCGTTCCTGCTCCCAGCTGTTCCTATTCCCCTAATCATCATTTAGCCTTCCCACACCTGTTCCCGATCCTTTCCCTGATTAGACTCCCTATTTATTCCTTTGTGTTCCGTTCCTGTGCCGTCGGTTCCTTGTTTTGTATTCCATGCTGTTATTGCGTTTCGCCCTGTCCTGTCGTGTTTTTTGCCGTGATTGTGTATCACCCTGTCCTGTCGTGTTTTGTGCCTTCTTCAGACGCTGCGTGTGAGCAGGTGTCTCAGTGGACTACGGCCTGCGCCTACCCGAAGCGACCTGCAGTCTGTGGCCGCTTCTCCAGTTGTTTTCCCCTCTACTATCTAGAGGATTTCAGTTATTTGGTTTTGAGCATTAATAAACTCTGTTTCTGTTAAGTCGCGTTTGGGTCCTCCTTCACCTGCATGACATGTCAAGCACATTTTTACTCCTGAACTTGTTTAGGCTTACTTTAACAAATACTTAATACTTATTGACTCAAAGACATTTCAGCTTTTCATTATTTATTCATTTATTTAAAAAAATAAAAATAAAAATAATACTTTGCCGTTATGGGGTATTGTGTTTAGGCCATTACATTACATTACATTTAAGTCATTTAGCAGACGCTCTTATCCAGAGCGACTTACAACATTAAATGACAATAAATTCAGGCTGTAACAACAAACAGTTAAGGGGCTATGTTTTATTCTTATTATGAGGGCTCATATTGAGTGTACAGTATGAGCCACGGTAATAATATGTATTTTTAGAAGGTTATTTCTTATGAAATTAGTATCTAATGGCCGAATGCTAATTGCTAACCACCAGCTAGCCTTCCATTTAGTAGTAGCTATTTTGTTCTACTTTTATTGTTAGCTGTCCATTGGTTTTTGTAACATTTAATACACATACGCCTAAAATGGATTTTAAATGTATTTTCAAAATGCTCTCAAAACATCCTAAATATTTAATCTATAGAGCTCCCGAGTGGTGCAGCGGTCTAAGACACTGCATCTCAGTGCTAGAGGAGTCACTACAGAGTGACTGAGCTACAGGTCCTGAGGTCCTGAGCTACAGGCAGTTAGAATTTGGGTATGTTATTTCAGGTCCTGAGCTACAGGCAGTTAGATTTGGGTATGTTATTTTAGGTCCTGAGCTACAGGCAGTTAGAATTTGGGTATGTTATTTCAGGTCCTGAGCTACAGGCAGTTAGATTTGGGTATGTTATTTTAGGTCCTGAGCTACAGGCAGTTAGATTTGGGTATGTTATTTTAGGTCCTGAGCTACAGGCAGTTAGATTTGGGTATGTTATTTTAGGTCCTGAGCTACAGGCAGTTAGATTTGGGTATGTTATTTTAGGTCCTGAGCTACAGGCAGTTAGATTTGGGTATGTCATTTAGGGTCATGAGCTACAGGCAGTTAGATTTGGGTATGTCTTTTAGGGTCATGAGCTACAGGGAGTTAGATTCTAGCGCTGGAAAACAATTGATTCATCGATGGGTGGAATGCGCGCACCACTATTATAGGCAGGGCAGAACACTGTCTAAAAGCTCACGGGAAAAACATCTGTGGAATTCTTTGCATCTATTTTCGTTTCAGTCATGAAAAGGTGAAAAGGTGTAACTATCCGGCTAAAGTTCAACATAAAATCACTTGCAATAGCAGAGGGATTAATTCATTTTACTTGAAATTTTAACAGGTAATTGCATCAATTAGAGATGAATCGAAAGGGATATGATGAGCTTGCAATTAGTCCTTTATTGACATGACCTCACACATTGTGTTAAAGTAGAAATACCTCCTAGTGAGATGTGTAGGCTATCTAGAGTAGTGTTAAGGAGACACTATTAACTAATGCTCTATACCTAACAGGAAGTGCAGTACATGCCCAGCGGAGAGGGTGAAAAGGACTGAAAAGGATCCACCTCGTCTCAAAAAGGGGAGGGAGGGGCACCAACCACAAAAGAAGTCGCATCACATAGGGTTCAAATGGCACCCTACTCCCTATTGTTGTGCACTCCTTTTGACCTGAGTCCTATGGGCTCTTGATAAAAGTAGTGCACTAGGAAATAGGGCGCCATTTGGAACGGATAGATGCTGTGGGCAAACAGAGACCTTCCCTCTGTAAGGGTGACAGGAACTCCAGGAAATGGCCGTGTCCAGCCTCAGGATCACCACGCAGAGAAGGGGATCACTGTGGCGGAAACGTGATGTTCGGAGCGGAGTGCCTGCACGGGACTGTCGTCTCTGCTAGCAGGCTTCTTATGTCCACAACGGTGGCTCTGCAGTGGTTCCCTTGGCCTGAGGCTCCCCTGGTGGCTCTGCAGTGCTTCCCTTGGCCTCCCCTGGCCTGAGGCTCCCCTGGTGGCTCTGCAGTGCTTCCCCTGGCCTGAGGCCCCCCTGGTGGCTCTGCAGTGCTTCCCCTGGCCCGAGGCCCCCCTGGTGGCTCTGCAGTGCTTCCCCTGGCCCGAGGCCCCCCTGGTGGCTCTGCAGTGCTTCCCCTGGCCCGAGGCCCCCTGGTGGCTCTGCAGTGCTTCCCCTGGCCCCCTGGTGGCTCTGCAGTGCTTCCCCTGGCCCCCTGGTGGCTCTGCAGTGCTTCCCCTGGCCCCCTGGTGGCTCTGCAGTGCTTCCCCTGGCCCCCCTGGTGGCTCTGCAGTGCTTCCCCTGGCCCCCCTGGTGGCTCTGCAGTGCTTCCCTTGGCTTCCCCTGGCTCGAGGCCCCCCTGGTGGCCCCCTTGTTCATAGTTGTAATGGGAAATCATGTATAATGTGTTTATTAACTGTCTATGTACCCTATATGACTGAACTGCTTGTATGACATGACCAAATCTGCAGTATGTCCAGGATGCAGCGATGTCTTTAATAACGTGTCTATTCTGTGTTTTAATCTCGACCCTTTAATAACGGGTCATTTCTATGTTATAATCTCAAACCCATCTGCTGACGGGGAACACGGTGCAATTTGAGATGCATCAATGTTTATCTGTAACAATGGACCAACGACATGAATGTAGTCAGGTCAGAGGTGAGGGGTCAACAATGAAGATAGTCAGGTCAGAGGTGAGAGATTAAAACCTACGGAATGCTGGCTGTGAAAAGTGGAAAAAGTCAACTGAAGTGGATATCTCTTGTTGCAGTTCTCATCCAAATATTGGGTCCCCCCCCCCCCCGAGTATATTGTCTCGACTGGACGCAGACTTTAGTTCCTTAGATGTTTTCAATATCCAAATGGCACTCCTATTCCCTAAATAGTGCACTACTTTTGTCCAGAGCCTTATGGGTCCTGGTCCAGAGTAGTGCACTATAATTGAAATAGGGGGGCATTTGGGATAAAACCCTTAATAACGACGTCTAGTGGCAGGACACTTGGCTTAAGGCCTAATGCTCGGACTACAACCTGTAGAGAGTGGAAACAGGTAGCCTAGTGGTTAGAGTGTTGGGCAAGTAACCCGAAAGGTTGCTGGGTTGAATCCCCGAGCTGACAAGGTAAAAATCTGTCGTTCTGTCAATGAACAAGGCAGTTAACCCACTGTTCCTTGGTAGGCCGTCATTGTAAATAAAACTGCGTTCTTAATTGACTTACCTAGAAAATTGAATTGAAACCTAGAATTACAAAAATTGCAGCAGCTTTATTGTGAACTACAAGGCCATAAGGACAATACAAAACAAGAGGCTCTGCTGCCCTCTAGCTGTCTGTCTCTGTAATGGCAGTAGTAATAGCCATTATTACACTATTTCAAGGTCTCTTTCAAGTGCTTTGAGCAATTAGACTGATGGAGTGACAGTCTTGAAGTACATGTTAACAAATAAATTGCATGAAAGTGTTGGTCAAATCAATTCCCAATCTGACCCTCATACCATCATCCCCAGGTTACAATTAACTCATTGATCTGCTCCTCTCCCCTGTAACTATTCCCCAGGTTGTCTAGTTCCCTCTGGTTTTAGTAATGAAATAGTGGCCATCCAGACACCATGTTGTGTGTGTATAGAAAGGCTGCATTTACAAAAACAGACAAATTCTGATATTTTGCCATTGGTCTTTTGACCAATTAAATCAGATCTTTTGCCAATAATTGGGCAAAAGATCAGAATTAGTCTGTGTTGTGTAAACACAGCCAAACGTGTGTGCTTATTCACTTCCCTTCTTTAAAAGAGCGTTCATATTGGTTTTCCATCCTCTCTGCCTTCATGGATTTGTAAGGAAATTAAAACTCCCTCTAGCCCATGGGGTGTCAAACATGGGTGGTTTGAGTAAAAACATATACACTTTCAAATTAATAAATGCAAATCGAAACTGTGTAACCCGTTACATTCTGAGCTGTTTTTTGGGGGCCCTGTCTATGTCTTATTTTTGTATTAAAAAAAATATTTTAAAAACTCAATAACGTGAACGGCCTAATTGCTAGGGTCATTTTAAGATGTCGTGCTTGAAAACACCACGACACGTCACGGGATCTAATACTGCTGTCTCGTGGATGACCTGGGCATCAGACAGGAAATGTTTACGTCATTGGAAAGGTAGAGACTTCATCTTTCTCCTCATATGTATATCAAGGTATGGCATAAACCCTGCACTTTTAAACTGGCCGTGTTCCTATGGGAAAGTGCACGCTTAGAGTGCCGCCATTAGGTAAACGATCTGAAAAAAATATATTTATATTGTAATGAAACAGCAGAGAGCAGGTCTCGAACCCTCCACCTTCGAGCCCGAGGTCCGGCGCGCTATCGACTGTGCCGCAAAAGCATTCTCGAGCGGCAGGGTCGATTTCCGCGCTTATAAACCCAGGGTCTTTACACTATTGTTATTTTTTTAAATGGTTTTGGAACAGTAATTGGCGACATTTGATTTCAAACAGACTTTCAAATCTCTTTACTCCCCAGTATGGGGACATTTGGGGGTCCCCTGCGAATAAAAAAAAAACGAACAAAAAAATGTTACACTTAAGGTTTTTCTGTCCTGCTGTATTTGGGCTCTGAAGTAGTCACCTTTCTAACAGATCTAAGCATGTATTTGTAGGAATTTGAAACCTTCATGTACATTACAACGGTAGTATACAATATTATGCATTGTTAAGAAAATGTCACCAGAGAGCATCGGAAATTCTAAAAACAATATAACTATTTTGGGAATTTTTTTTAACGGCGAGGAACTATAACACATTTTCAGTGCAGCCCTCCAGAAGACCGACTACGCCCCCCAGGGGCATCTAGCCCATACAACCCAATCCAATGTTTTTACATTTTTGGGTCGTACACACTTCAGGTGGCAGGAGAGATTATTGTGAGGTATATTTAAGCAATAAGTACCGAGGGTGTGTGGTATATGGCTAATATACCACGGCTAAGGGTTGTTCTTAAACACGACGCAACACAGAGTGCCTGGATACAGCCGTGGTATATTGGACATATACCACTAATCCCCGAGGTGTCTTATTGCTTTTATAAACCGGTTGTTAATACAGTAAGGTACGGAACTACATATTACACTGAAAATGTTGCTTTAATAAATAAATACATTCCGCCATGAAAAAGTAGTCTGGACAAAAAAGTCTGGTTGCTATACAACAACCACAGGCTAGCTGGTAAGTTTACATTAAACGTATGGGGGGGGGGGGGGGGGGGGGGGGGGGGGGCAGAGCATTAGCGCTACTTCTAGAGTGACTAACACGTGCAATTATTTATTCATGTGAGAGAGAAACAAAATGGCCCCGTGTTATATCGTTTGTTGTTTCCACGCTGCTGGGAACGGATGCCGTTCGTTGAACTGGGGCAGCTGCTGCTGTGTTGTCAGAGTACATTATAATGATTTAGTTTACAGTTACATATCATTATGTAGCATTATTCAGCTTTATCGTGCCCATCTTCCCTCGACTTTTTAACTCCGCCGACAGACACGTTGTAAAGTCTGTGTCCTTGTGTGTAGTCCATGCCAAACTGAGAAGGGTTCGTTGATATACCCGTCCAGCATAACGTTAGCTGCTAATCCCATATTCTTCAGCATACATGTTTCTCACTGAACAAATACAAATCCTGTAGAATTAACGTTAAATTTCATTTTTTATATTCCCAAACTCACAATATATATATCTCCTTTTTCTGACACACCAGTCAGTGAATCAGCTAAGTGCCCACTTTGTTTGTTTCAAATCTAAATGCTTATGTGAATCAGCTAAGTGCCCACTTTGATTGTTTCAAATCTAAATGCTTATTTTGTACATAGGCAATTTGCACTATTGTTGACGTAGTCATTTTATCAACGTGAACAGGTTTAATGGTAATACGTTATCACGTACTTACGGCAACAACAAAAAAATGCTGTTTCAGCCAATCAGTAACCAGTATCCAAACTACCCTGTTTATTAAACGTCTATGAAACATTCTCAGCGCGGGAATAGTTATGCCATTCCAGCCAATCGTTACGCAGAAACGATCGACTCCAATCCCACCCGTTTGTGATTTGTCAAAGGGTTTACACAATTCCCTCCGATGATTGGACGAAACAAAAAAAAAAAATTGTGAGCTTCTCTTCGTTCTTCCGGTTATGTATGTTATTGAAAAGAAAAGACGAATGCCTGGAGAAAACAAAACACTACGAATACGGTATTTTAGCATGTTAAAAACAAAATTATGCCAATGTATCGTCAAAAAGCTTTTTGTCGATAAAGCTTTTCCCCCCCAACTTATTTTGGCATTCTATAAATATTGTAAGAATAGTGTAAGTTCACCCAATGTTTGTTTAGCGATAGCTGCAGCTGCTATCCTTAGCTAGCTATTTTGTAAGGTTAACCATCTGGATATGCGATCAAAATTAAAACGTTAACGTTATGTAAACGTGTTATTTGAGAGCTGGTCGCTGCCATCGGCTTGTGATACTGTCAAAGCAGATCTGTGCCTATTCGGTGATTTATCTTGTTACTCCTAACAGCTGTATAGTTGGGGTTTCATAGTAACTAGTTTACCATAACATTATCCTCCAATACAAATGTACTTTTTTAACTAGGTAAAACTAAAAGATTACCTACCGTAGCTGCACAGGGGGTTTGGTACGCAATCATGGTTACATTTCGAGCTGGCGGGAGATATGGGTCGGGTAACCGAGCTCAATGCAGGGACGGGATATGTCAATATGCCACTGTACCCCAAAATGTGACCTTTATCCACACTGCTAGTAGTGTTTCAATCTTCTCGATCGGGCATTGTGGATAAAGGTACAATTTGAAGTACAGTGGCCCACCCTAGCCCAATATGTACTCTTAAGGAGCCTAACGTTACCGTTGCTCCTTAAAGTGCCATTACTTATTACTTAGGATGACTCTGGCAGCCAAATACAATATCTAAACGTGAATCGATTCTCAATTGCAATATAGTTGTAGAAATGTAAAGCCCTATACTTTCATATCACATCAACATTATTTCACAAATGCTAAATATACACTTAATTAATGTACACAGTGTTACCCGACAGTATTTTTCAGTGTCAACACGTTTACATTTAAGTCATTTAGCAGACGCTCTTATCCAGAGCGACTTACAAATTGGTGCATTCACCTTATGACATCCACTGGTGGCCTTCTTACACACAGGTGTTCAGAGTGTGCTAGATAGCTAATTACCACAGGTGCTTAGAGCATGCTAATTACCACAGGTGTTCAGAGCATGCTAATTACCACAGGTGTTCAGAGCACACTAGATAGCTAATTACCACAGGTGCTTAGAGCATGCTAATTACCACAGGTGTTCAGAGCATGCTAATTACCACGGGTGTTCAGAGCTTGCTAATTACCACAGGTGTTCAGAGTATGCTAATTACCACAGGTGTTCAGAGCATGCTAATTACCACAGGTGTTCAGAGCACACTAGATAGCTAATTACCACAGGTGTTCAGAGTATGCTAATTACCACAGGTGTTCAGAGCACACTAGATAGCTAATTACCACAGGTGTTCAGAGTATGCTAATTACCACAGGTGTTCAGAGCACACTAGATAGCTAATTACCACAGGTGGTTCCTCTGTCTTCCGTCATTGTAGCTAGCTAATAGCATAAGCTGGTAACACAACCTGTTAAGAAAATACAAACTAGCTTTTTGCAAATATAATAAATACAAACTAATAGTGTAATTTATAGGATGCTTGTGGATTTATATTAAGAAGCAAAGTGTAAACTGTGTCGTAGTCATAAATCCAGGCCCTGCAGTGCCTCGCTCCACTCCTATTCCCCAGGCGCTCTCTTTTGACGACTTCTGTAACCGTAATAGCCTTGGTTTCATGCATGTTAACATTAGAAGCCTCCTCCCTAAGTTTGTTTTATTCACTGCTTTAGCACACTCTGCCAACCCGGATGTTCTAGCCGTGTCTTGAATCCTGGCTAAGAAAAACCACCAAAAATTCTGAAATCTTCTTCAAAAAATAAACTATTAAAATTGACATTACACACAGTGTATCACATTTAACAAACAAAACAATTAAAATACTGTTATATAAGGTAAAGTAAAATCCCAATCCGGTCCGTGCATAAATACTGTTATATTGTCAAATTCAGTATACCGCCCAGCCCGAACTGAGAGTCATGATCAAAGGATACTCCCACCCCTGCATTGAGATATGTTTTCCGACCCATATCTCGCACCGGCTCCGCGTTGTCTTAATGTAACCATCCATGATTGCGTTCCCACCCCAATGCAGCTCGTTGTAAACAAGCGTAACGGGTAGGGTTGGGTATCTTCTGGTAAAGTAACTAGCCAGCTAGAATGTGCCACCCCATATTTTTTTTTCATAACGTCTGAATTTCCTAAATCACTCGGGACATTCATTGATCGCAGACAGAGCGATGATGTGTAAAAATGCTTCAGCTTAAGCACCTTTCCATTTCACACAAAGGTAGCTGGCTCTGTGTGAATGAAAGACAGGATACTGCGGCTAGTGAGTCTTGCTAGAGCTGCTGGAATGGGATTTGTCTCCGTTCATCTTTACTTCCCAGGGCTGTGACAGGGTGGCAGGTAGCCTAGTGGTTAGAGCGTTGGACTAGTAACCGAAAGGTTGCTAGATCGAATCGCTGAGTTGACAATTGTAAAAATCTGTTGTTTATGCTCCCTGAACAAGGCAGTTAACCCACTATAACTAGACCGTTATTGTGAATAAGAATTTGTTCTTAACTGACTTGCCAAGTTAAATAAAGGTTAAATAAAGAATATGACGGTCATGAAATTTTGTATTGACTGTCATGTGGGTTCCTCACGCCATCTCTTCTCAAAACCCATTGAGGGGAAGGAATTTGGACCTTATCCGCCAATACATTTGACCAGATAAGGAGAAAAAATGAATTGAGAAAGAGGTGTGTGATCTATCTTTTTTTTTAAATATATATTTTTTTTATATAATGGTTGTTCAATCCTTCTCCCTTCTAGGATAGTGAAAGATGAGTTCTCAGCCATTTCCTACAGCTGGAATGCCTGCTCAGAGTAATCCTGGTGGAAAGCCGGTCTCCATCAATCAGTCATCCAAACAGCCAGGTTACCATTTTTATTGAATAATGCGTGTTCCTAATGGCATACTATTCCCTATACCAGGGGTTCTCAAACCTTTTGGGGGCCGGGGTCCCCTTTTGTGATACCACTAAATTCATCAGAGACCCCCTCCTAATCAGAACACAACTCGAGTAAGGTAATAAAATAAAATAAAATAGCTTACGAGGAGTTTTACAACGGCCAGACTAACCAAGTCTTTGGGTGTGGGAAGAAACATTTTAAAGACCACTTGGCATCGGAGATAAACATTTAGCAGTTTTCAAGCGAATTTCCTGCAATTCTACAAAAAGAGAGAGAGACAAGTTAGAGATTTTTCAGTACTGTGGATACCAATATCCCTGTGAGTCTCCCAGGCCTAGGTTGTCCAGTACTGTGGATATATATCCCTGTGAGTCTCCCAGGCCTAGGTTGCCCAGTACTGTGGATACCAATATCCTGTGAGTCTCCCAGGCCTAGGTTGCCCAGTACTGTGGATATATATCCCTGTGAGTCTCCCAGGCTGAGGTTGCCCAGTACTGTGGATACCAATATCCTGTGAGTCTCCCAGGCCTAGGTTGCCCAGTACTGTGGATATATATCCCTGTGAGTCTCCCAGGCCGAGGTTGCCCAGTACTGTGGATATATATCCCTGTGAATATCTCCCAGGCTGAGGTTGCCCAGTACTGTGGATACCAATATCCTGTGAGTCTCCCAGGCCTAGGTTGCCCAGTACTGTGGATATATATCCCTGTGAGTCTCCCAGGCTGAGGTTGCCCAGTACTGTGGATACCAATATCCTGTGAGTCTCCCAGGCCTAGGTTTTCCAGTACTGTGGATATATATCCATGTGAGTCTCCCAGGCCTAGGTTGCCCAGTACTGTGGATACCAATATCCCTGTGAGTCTCCCAGGCCTAGGTTGTCCAGTACTGTGGATATATATCCCTGTGAGTCTCCCAGGCCTAGGTTGCCCAGTACTGTGGATACCAATATCCTGTGAGTCTCCCAGGCCTAGGTTGCCCAGTACTGTGGATATATATCCCTGTGAGTCTCCCAGGCCTAGGTTGCCCAGTACTGTGGATACCAATATCCTGTGAGTCTCCCAGGCCTAGGTTGCCCAGTACTGTGGATATATATCCCTGTGAGTCTCCCAGGCCTAGGTTGCCCAGTACTGTGGATATATATCCCTGTGAGTCTCCCAGGCCTAGGTTGCCCAGTACTGTGGATATATATCCCTGTGAGTCTCCCAGGCCTAGGTTGCCCAGTACTGTGGATATATATCCATGTGAGTCTCCCAGGCCTAGGTTGCCCAGTACTGTGGATATATATCCCTGTGAGTCTCCCAGGCCTAGGTTGCCCAGTACTGTGGATATATATCCCTGTGAGTCTCCCAGGCCTAGGTTGCCCAGTACTGTGGATATATATCCCTGTGAGTCTCCCAGGCCTAGGTTGCCCAGTACTGTGGATACCAATATCCTGTGAGTCTCCCAGGCCTAGGTTGCCCAGTACTGTGGATATATATCCCTGTGAGTCTCCCAGGCCGAGGTTGCCCAGTACTGTGGATACCAATATCCTGTGAGTCTCCCAGGCCTAGGTTGCCCAGTACTGTGGATACCAATATCCTGTGAGTCTCCCAGGCCTAGGTTTTCCAGTACTGTGGATATATATCCCTGTGAGTCTCCCAGGCCTTGGTTGCCCAGTACTGTGGATATATATCCCTGTGAGTCTCCCAGGCCTAGGTTGCCCAGTACTGTGGATACCAATATCCTGTGAGTCTCCCAGGCCTAGGTTGCCCAGTACTGTGGATATATATCCCTGTGAGTCTCCCAGGCCTAGGTTGCCCAGTACTGTGGATATATATCCCTGTGAGTCTCCCAGGCCTAGGTTGCCCAGTACTGTGGATATATATCCCTGTGAGTCTCCCAGGCCTAGGTTGCCCAGTACTGTGGATATATATCCATGTGAGTCTCCCAGGCCTAGGTTGCCCAGTACTGTGGATATATATCCCTGTGAGTCTCCCAGGCCTAGGTTGCCCAGTACTGTGGATATATATCCCTGTGAGTCTCCCAGGCCTAGGTTGCCCAGTACTGTGGATATATATCCCTGTGAGTCTCCCAGGCCTAGGTTGCCCAGTACTGTGGATACCAATATCCTGTGAGTCTCCCAGGCCTAGGTTGCCCAGTACTGTGGATATATATCCCTGTGAGTCTCCCAGGCCGAGGTTGCCCAGTACTGTGGATACCAATATCCTGTGAGTCTCCCAGGCCTAGGTTGCCCAGTACTGTGGATACCAATATCCTGTGAGTCTCCCAGGCCTAGGTTTTCCAGTACTGTGGATATATATCCCTGTGAGTCTCCCAGGCCGAGGTTGCCCAGTACTGTGGATATATATCCATGTGAGTCTCCCAGGCCTAGGTTGCCCAGTACTGTGGATACCAATATCCTGTGAGTCTCCCAGGCCTAGGTTTTCCAGTACTGTGGATATATATCCCTGTGAGTCTCCCAGGCCGAGGTTGCCCAGTACTGTGGATATATATCCATGTGAGTCTCCCAGGCCTAGGTTTTCCAGTACTGTGGATATATATCCCTGTGAGTCTCCCAGGCCTAGGTTGCCCAGTACTGTGGATATATATCCATGTGAGTCTCCCAGGCCTAGGTTTTCCAGTACTGTGGATATATATCCCTGTGAGTCTCCCAGGCCTAGGTTGCCCAGTACTGTGGATATATATCCCTGTGAGTCTCCCAGGCCTAGGTTGCCCAGTACTGTGGATATATATCCCTGTGAGTCTCCCAGGCCTAGGTTGCCCAGTACTGTGGATATATATCCCTGTGAGTCTCCCAGGCCTTGGTTGCCCAGTACTGTGGATATATATCCCTGTGAGTCTCCCAGGCCTAGGTTGCCCAGTACTGTGGATATATATCCCTGTGAGTCTCCCAGGCCGAGGTTGCCCAGTACTGTGGATATATATCCCTGTGAGTCTCCCAGGCCTAGGTTGTCCAGTACTGTGGATATATATCCATGTGAGTCTCCCAGGCCTAGGTTGTCCAGTACTGTGGATATATATCCCTGTGAGTCTCCCAGGCTGAGGTTGTCCAGTACTGTGGATATATATCCCTGTGAGTCTCCCAGGCCTAGGTTGTCCAGTACTGTGGATATATATCCATGTGAGTCTCCCAGGCCTAGGTTGTCCAGTACTGTGGATATATATCCCTGTGAGTCTCCCAGGCCGAGGTTGCCCAGGGTTAGGACATATAAAGTTGTAAATAAGAAGACCAAAAAGGCACTCCTCTTTTCTTCTAGCACTGACTTTGCTGTTAAATACTTTAAGAAAAAATGTACTTGATATGCTTGTGATATGTGGTTGTCTCACCTAGCTATCTTAAGATGAATGCACCAACTAACTGCAAGAAGCTCTGGATAAGGGTGTCTGATAAATGGCTAAACTGTAATGTAAATGAATAATGTAAATGAATAATGTAAATGAATAATGTAAATGAATAATGTAAATGAATAATGTAAATGTAAATGAATAATGTAAATGAATAATGTAAATGAATAATGTAAATGTAAATGAATAATGTAAATGAATAATGTAAATGTAAATGAATAATGTAAATGAATAATGTAAATGAATAATGTAAATGTAAATGAATAATGTAAATGAATAATGTAAATGAATAATGTAAATGTAAATGAATAATGTAAATGAATAATGTAAATGTAAATGAATAATGTAAATGAATAATGTAAATGAATAATGTAAATGTAAATGAATAATGTAAATGAACAATGTAAATGAATAATGTAAATGTAAATGAATAATGTAAATGAACAATGTAAATGAATAATGTAAATGAATAATGTAAATGAATAATGTAAATGAATAATGTATAATGTAAATGAACAATGTAAATGAATAATGTAAATGTAAATGAATAATGTAAATGAACAATGTAAATGAATAATGTAAATGTAAATGAATAATGTAAATGAACAATGTAAATGAATAATGTAAATGTAAATGAATAATGTAAATGAATAATGTAAATGAATAATGTAAATGTAATGTAAGTTAATAATGTTAATGTAAATTAATAATGTAAATGAATGTTACATTGTATGGTATTACACCCTCTGAACTTATTTTACGGATCCCTTGGCCAGAATTAATTAAATTAGTTAATATTCATAAAAATAAATAAAAACATGCATACACACACACACACACACACACACACACACACACACACACACACACACACACACACACACACACACACACACACACACACACACACACACACACAGTACCAGTCACAAGTGTGGACACACCTACTCATTCCAGGGTTTTTCTTTATTTGTACTATTTTCTACATTGTAGAATAATAGTGAAGACATCACAACTATGAAATAACACATATGGAATCATATAGTAACCAAAAACGTGTTAAACAAATCATATATTTTAGGTTCTTCAAAAGGAGCCACCCTTTGTCTCGATGACAGCTTTGCAAACACTTGGCATTCTCTCAACCAGCTTCACCTGGAATGCTTTTCCAACAGTCTTGAAGGAGTTCCCACAAATGCTGAGCACTTGTTGGCTGCTTTTCCTTCACTCTGTGGTCCAACTCATCCCAAACCATCTCAATTGAGTTGAGGTCGGGTGATTGTGAAGGCCAGGTCATCTTTTGCAGCACCATCACTCTCCTTCTTGGTCAAATAGCTCTTATACAGCCTAGAGGTGTGTTGGGTCATTGTCCTGTTGAAAAACAAATTATATTCCCACTAAGTGTAAACCAGATAGGATGGTGTATCACTGCAGAATACTGTGGTGGCCATGCTGGTTAAGTGTGCCTTGAATTCTAAATAAATCACTGACAGTGTCACCAGCAAAGCACCATCACACCTCCTCCTCCATGCTTCACGGTGGGAACCACACATGCGGAGATCATCCGTTCACCTACTCTGCGTCTCAAAAAGACATGACGGTTGGAACCAAAAATCTCAAATTTGGACTCATCAGACCAAAGGACAGATTTCCACTGGTCTGATGTCCATTGATCGTCTCTTCTTCTTATTGGTCCTTTGGTAGTGGTTTCTTTGCAATAATTGGACAATGAAGGCCTGATTCACACAGTCTCCTCTGAACAGTTGATGTTTGAGATGTGTCTGTTACTTGAACTCTGTGAATCATTTATTTGGGCTGCAATCTGAGGTGTAGTTATCCTTTGCAGCAGAGGCAACTCTGGGTCTGCCTTTCCTGTGGCGGTCCTCATGAGAGCCAGTTTCATCATAGTGTTTGATGGTTTTTGCGACGGCACTTGAAGAAACTTTAAAAGTTCTTGAAATGTTCCGTATTGACTGACCTTCATGTTTTAAAGTAATGATGGACTGTCGTTTCTCTTTGAATATTTGAGCTGTTGTTGCCATAATATGGACTTGGTCTTTTACCAAATAGGGCTATCTTCTGTATACTCCCCCTACCTTGTCACAACACAACTGATTGGCTCAAATGCATTAAGAAGGAAATAAATTCCACAAATGAACTTTTAACAAGGCACACCGGTTAATTGTAATGCATTCCAGCTGACTACCTAATGAAGCTGATTGAGAGAATGCCAAGAGTGTGCAAAGTTGTCATCAAGGCAAAGGGTGGCTACTTTTGAAGAATCTCAAATATAAAATATATTTTGACTTGTTGAAAATGTTTTTTTTTTGTTGGTTACTACATGATTCCATATGTGTTATTTCATAGTTTTGTTGTCTTCATTATTATTCGACAATGTAGAAAATAGTAAAAATAAAGAAACTCTTGAATGAGAAGGAGTGTCCAAACTTTTGACTGGTACTGTATATATGTATAACTTCATGAGCTGCATTACCTGTCTTTGCAATTGGTTTATTTTCATTTGAGCTTAATGGCATGTTTAGCTAGCAGCCTCCATGGAAATGTGTTATCTATTTGGCGCCCCCTTGTGTACTAAACTGGTAATACTGTACATTCTGGATACTGTCCAACCCTGTTAGTTCAAATCAAATCAAATGTATTTATATAGCCCTTCTAGTTATTGAATCTTGCTAAATGGCCGAGTTGCAGTTCTGATTTAAATCGTCTCAGATCTATGTTAAGACTTGAAAATGGGTGTCTAGCAATGATCAACTAACTTGACAGAGTTTGAAGAATTTTTTAAATAATAATGTACAATCCAGGTGTGCAAAGCTCGTAGAGACTTACCCATAAAGACTCACAGGTGTAATCGCTACCAAAGGTAATAACATGTATTGACTTAGGGGTGTTGAATACTGATGTAAATACGATTGTTCTGTATTTCATTTTCAAGACATTTGCAAATGTAAAAAAAAAAAAAAAAAAAAACATGTTTTCACTTTGTCATTGTGGGGTATTGTGTGTAGCAAGGGGTGAGGGGGGGGGGAACGTATATTTAATCCAGTTTGAATTCAGGCTGTAACACAACTTAAATGCGTTAAGTCAAGGGGGTATGAATACTTTCTGAAGGCACTGTACGTTCATAGTAGGAATCAACATAATGTATAGTCTATAATAATGTTCTAGAGCCAAATAATGGCTCTAGAACAATCTACAGGAACGTTGTGTAGCAAAATCACTGAAAATGAACAACATAAGAGGAAGGCAATGTCGGAGTCGGTAATTTTCGGTTTATCGTCCCAACTCTAAAAAGGAGTAGTACTACATAGTGAATAAGGTGCCATTTGGGAACTGAACACATTTCCACAGTCCTCCAGAGTTTCTGGTAAATTCTCTCCAATTGTATGTTATGATCTATGATGTTTATTAAAACTCACACTGCAGGCTTTTTAATGGTTCCCTAGCAGGACCAGGTGAGGACAGTAGTGGTGATGTGAACCACCATGGTCCCAAGGACCATCCAGCCAGCAGCAGGGGAGGAGAAGAAGCCCTGTCGTTCAGAGAAGACAAGCAGGCGCCCGGAGTGGTCAGACCCTACCCCCAGGTTAGTGGATACTCCAGTTCCCTCAAACTCTGGACCTTGAAGCCAGTTCCAACTATGATTTGTCATAGTTTCCCTCTAATCAAGGACTGATTTTAGACCTGGGACACCAGTTGGGTGCAATTAATTCTCCGGTAGAACAGAAAAGCTCCGGACCTCGTAGGGTAATAGTTGAGTACCCTTGCTGTAGGGCAGGGGTGTCAAACTCAAATACCCAGTGGGCCTGCGAAGGCATTACTAAGCAGTTCAAACTTGCATTTCTGGGCATCGAAGTCGGCATATCGCCGGCTAAACTCAGCGGCGAGAACACTGAGTTTTTCAGCAAACTGCGCATGGGAACACGGCGGTAGAGATCTGCGCTTTTATGGATTGGCAGCAGGGAAAATGGCAAGGGTTTCCTTGCAGCATCTGATTCTCCCACAGGCACAGTTTAGTTTTGAAGGCCCTCACTGCAGCGTACATGTCTGTGATGATGCGCCCCCGCCCCTGAAGCTGCAGGTTCAGCGCATCGAGATGGCTCGAGATGTCACAGAGAAAGGCCAGCTCACACAGGAACTTTTGCTCCCGGAGCTCTGCTGCTCTCTCTAAACATGTTCCATCTTTTAGGGCTTTGGCACACAGTGCTTCCTGATGTATGATGCAGTGGTAAACAGTTAGCTCACCTGCACAGTTCTCTTCCCGCATCTTCTCCCGAACCATGCCCACCAGTCCACTCTTTTTACCGCACATCGCTGGCGCACCATCTGTCGTTAATCCAACGAGTTTATCCCACGGCAGCTTTATTTCAGTTACACATTTGGAAACCTCCTCAGATTTCCTTTCCTGTGGTTGTGCCATGCATTGATTTGAATCCTAATAGCTCCTCCGTAACACACAGATTTGAGTCCACTCCACGGATGAAGACTGACAGCTGAGCAGTATCAGATGCGTCGCAGCTCTCATCCACAGCGAGGGAGAACGCAACAAAATCTTTTCCCTTTTCCATCAGCTGGTCATACAGATTGGTGGCAAGATCACATGTGCGATCAGCTACTGTGTTCCTGCTCAGGCTCACGTTTGAAAATGCTTGTTTTTTTCTCTGGGCATACGAGGTCACAAACCTTCATCATGCACTTTTTCATGAACTCTCCCTCATTAAAGGGCCGGGCTGATTTTGCGATCTCTGCTGCCACTATATAACTAGCCTTTACAGCAGCCTCGCTTTGTGATGTGGCTTTTTTAAACATATTCTGTTGTGAAACCAAACTTCTTTTCATCTCCTCTACTTTCTGGCTCCTTCGAGTCATGTCCAGGTCCTTGTATTTGTCATGGTGTTTCGTTTCATAGTGTCGTCTAATGTTGTACTCCTTACTTACAGCCACGTTGAATCCACAAACAAGACAAACAGGTCTTTTACATATGTAAAGAGATATTCTGCCTCCCACTTGTCCAGAAAGCTCCTGTTTTCTGCCTTTCTTTTCGCCATTTTTGGGAAGGGTTAGCTCGCTGACAGTTGTAGCGTCTATGTTGCTATGACTACTGTCACAGAGGAGAGAGCGTTTCTGGGTCCTGTCCTGATTGGCGCGCGAAAACAGCAGAGCATTATGGGATTCGTAGTCTTAGTGGTGAATGCGCTGTATAATACCGGCGGGCCAGCTCTAGTAGTAATTTGGTATTGTCTCGCGGGCCAAATATTAATTACCCCGCGGGCCAAATTTGGCCCACGGGCCAGAGTTTGACACCCATGCTGTAGGGGATAGGGTGGCTCCTTACCTCGTAGGGTAAGAGTTGAGTACCCTTGCTGTAGGGGATAGGATGGCTCCTTACCTCGTAGGGTAAGAGTTGAGTACCCTTGCTGTAGGGGATAGGATGGCTCCGGACCTCGTAGGGTAAGAGTTGAGTACCCTTGCTGTAGGGGATAGGATGGCTCCGGACCTCGTAGGGTAAGAGTTGAGTACCCTTGCTGTAGGGGATAGGATGGCTCCTTACCTCATAGGGTAAGAGTTGAGTACCCTTGCTGTAGGGGATAGGGTGGCTCCGGACCTCGTAGGGTAAGAGTTGAGTACCCTTGCTGTAGGGGATAGGATGGCTCCGGACCTCGTAGGGTAAGAGTTGAGTACCCTTGCTGTAGGGGATAGGATGGCTCCTTACCTCATAGGGTAAGAGTTGAGTACCCTTGCTGTAGGGGATAGGGTGGCTCCGGACCTCGTAGGGTAAGAGTTGAGTACCCTTGCTGTAGGGGATAGGGTGGCTCCGGACCTCGTAGGGTAAGAGTTGAGTACCCTTGCTGTAGGGGATAGGATGGCTCCTTACCTCGTAGGGTAAGAGTTGAGTACCCTTGCTGTAGGGGATAGGATGGCTCCGGACCTCGTAGGGTAAGAGTTGAGTACCCTTGCTGTAGGGGATAGGATGGCTCCTTACCTCATAGGGTAAGAGTTGAGTACCCTTGCTGTAGGGGATAGGGTGGCTCCGGACCTCGTAGGGTAAGAGTTGAGTACCCTTGCTGTAGGGGATAGGATGGCTCCGGACCTCGTAGAGTAAGAGTTGAGTACCCTTGCTGTAGGGGATAGGATGGCTCCGGACCTCGTAGGGTAAGAGTTGAGTACCCTTGCTGTAGGGGATAGGATGGCTCCTTACCTCATAGGGTAAGAGTTGAGTACCCTTGCTGTAGGGGATAGGGTGGCTCCGGACCTCGTAGGGTAAGAGTTGAGTACCCTTGCTGTAGGGGATAGGATGGCTCCGGACCTCGTAGGGTAAGAGTTGAGTACCCTTGCTGTAGGGGATAGGATGGCTCCGGACCTCGTAGGGTAAGAGTTGAGTACCCTTGCTGTAGGGGATAGGATGGCTCCGGACCTCGTAGGGTAAGAGTTGAGTACCCTTGCTGTAGGGGATAGGATGGCTCCGGACCTCGTAGGGTAAGAGTTGAGTACCCTTGCTGTAGGGGATAGGGTGGCTCCGGACCTCGTAGGGTAAGAGTTGAGTACCCTTGCTGTAGGGGATAGGATGGCTCCGGACCTCGTAGGGTAAGAGTTGAGTACCCTTGCTGTAGGGGATAGGATGGCTCCGGACCTCGTAGGGTAAGAGTTGAGTACCCTTGCTGTAGGGGATAGGATGGCTCCGGACCTCGTAGGGTAAGAGTTGAGTACCCTTGCTGTAGGGGATAGGGTGGCTCCGGACCTCGTAGGGTAAGAGTTGAGTACCCTTGCTGTAGGGGATAGGATGACTCCTTACCTCATAGGGTAAGAGTTGAGTACCCTTGCTGTAGGGGATAGGGTGGCTCCGGACCTCGTAGGGTAAGAGTTGAGTACCCTTGCTGTAGGGGATAGGATGGCTCCGGACCTCGTAGGGTAAGAGTTGAGTACCCTTGCTGTAGGGGATAGGATGGCTCCGGACCTCGTAGGGTAAGAGTTGAGTACCCTTGCTGTAGGGGATAGGATGGCTCCGGACCTCGTAGGGTAAGAGTTGAGTACCCTTGCTGTAGGGGATAGGATGGCTCCTTACCTCGTAGGGTAAGAGTTGAGTACCCTTGCTGTAGGGGATAGGATGGCTCCGGACCTCGTAGGGTAAGAGTTGAGTACCCTTGCTGTAGGGGATAGGGTGGCTCCGGACCTCGTAGGGTAAGAGTTGAGTACCCTTGCTGTAGGGGATAGGATGGCTCCGGACCTCGTAGGGTAAGAGTTGAGTACCCTTGCTGTAGGGGATAGGATGGCTCCGGACCTCGTAGGGTAAGAGTTGAGTACCCTTGCTGTAGGGGATAGGATGGCTCCGGACCTCGTAGGGTAAGAGTTGAGTACCCTTGCTGTAGGGGATAGGATGGCTCCGGACCTCGTAGGGTAAGAGTTGAGTACCCTTGCTGTAGGGGATAGGATGGCTCCGGACCTCGTAGGGTAAGAGTTGAGTACCCTTGCTGTAGGGGATAGGATGGCTCCTTACCTCGTAGGGTAAGAGTTGAGTACCCTTGCTGTAGGGGATAGGGTGGCTCCGGACCTCGTAGGGTAAGAGTTGAGTACCCTTGCTGTAGGGGATAGGATGGCTCCGGACCTCGTAGGGTAAGAGTTGAGTACCCTTGCTGTAGGGGATAGGATGGCTCCGGACCTCGTAGGGTAAGAGTTGAGTACCCTTGCTGTAGGGGATAGGATGGCTCCGGACCTCGTAGGGTAAGAGTTGAGTACCCTTGCTGTAGGGGATAGGATGGCTCCGGACATCATAGGGTAAGAGTTGAGTACCCTTGCTGTAGGGGATAGGATGGCTCCGGACCCGGACCTGCTGTAGGGGATAGGAGGGTAAGAGTTGAGTACCCTTGCTGTAGGGGATAGGATGGCTCTTTACCTCGTAGGGTAAGAGTTGAGTACCCTTGCTGTAGGGGATAGGATGGCTCCGGACCTCGTAGGGTAAGAGTTGAGTACCCTTGCTGTAGGGGATAGGATGGCTCCGGACCTCGTAGGGTAAGAGTTGAGTACCCTTGCTGTAGGGGATAGGGTGGCTCGTAGGGTAAGAGTTGAGTACCCTTGCTGTAGGGGATAGGGTGGCTCCCGGACCTCGTAGGGTAAGAGTTGAGTACCCTTGCTGTAGGGGATAGGGTGGCTCCGGACCTCGTAGGGTAAGAGTTGAGTACCCTTGCTGTAGGGGATAGGGTGGCTCCGGACCTCGTAGGGTAAGAGTTGAGTACCCTTGCTGTAGGGGATAGGGTGGCTCATGTAGGGGATAGGGTGG
>NC_060187.1:3867737-3870971 GCF_021184085.1 Oncorhynchus gorbuscha | reverse complement strand
CCAAAAAAATATAGATTTTGAGGTTGGGTGGCGTCTTTCCCCCAAGTTACCCTCCAGTTGACCCATGTTACCCTCCAGTTGACCCATGTTACCCTCCAGTTGACCCATGTTACCCTCCAGTTGACCCATGTTACCCTCCAGTTGACCCATGTTACCCTCCAGTTGACCCATGTTACCCTCCAGTTGACCCATGTTACCCTCCAGTTGACCCATGTTACCCATGGTACCCTCCAGTTGACCCATGTTACCCTCCAGTTGACCCATGTTACCCTCCAGTTGACCCATGTTACCCTCCAGTTGTCCCATGTTACCCTCCAGTTGACCCATGTTACCCTCCAGTTGACCCATGTTACCCTCCAGTTGACCCATGTTACCCTCCAGTTGACCCATGTTACCCTCCAGTTGACCCATGTTACCCTCCAGTTGACCCATGTTACCCTCCAGTTGACCCATGTTACCCTCCAGTTGACCCATGTTACCCTCCAGTTGACCCATGTTACCCTCCAGTTGACCCATGTTACCCTCCAGTTGACCCATGTTACCCATTCTCCAGTTGACCCATGTTACCCTCCAGTTGACCCATGTTACCCTCCAGTTGACCCATGTTACCCTCCAGTTGACCCATGTTACCCTCCAGTTGACCCATGTTACCCTCCAGTTGACCCATGTTACCCTCCAGTTGACCCATGTTACCCTCCAGTTGACCCATGTTACCCTCCAGTTGACCCATGTTACCCTCCAGTTGACCCATGTTACCCTCCAGTTGACCCATGTTACCCTCCAGTTGACCCATGTTACCCTCCAGTTGACCCATGTTACCCTCCAGTTGACCCATGTTACGTTTAGCCCCACTCTCCCAGTTTGCACTCATTCCAAACGTGTTTAAACATGCGGCTGCTAAGAACTGGTACAGTTCACATATTTTAGGAGTTGAGAATTGAGTAGAAATGGAAAGTTGGGTTCCCTCTCTCTTTCTAACAAGGCCATTAAAACGTCTGTTTTTTTCCCTGCGATTGTCAGAATGCATGTTTCCCTCCCTATGGCACTCGTAACTTGAATGCGCTTCGAGAGGAATATTTATCTGGCATAGGACACACAACAACAAGCCGACTAGGTAAATAGATCAACTATTGTCTATAATAACACCATTACATGACTAGGTAAATAGATCATCTATTCTATAATAACACCATTACATGACTAGGTAAATAGATCAACTATTGTCTATAATAACACCATTACATGACTAGGTAAATAGATCAATTATTGTCTATAATAACACCATCACATGACTAGGTAAATAGATCAACTATTGTCTATAATAACACCATTACATGACTAGGTAAATAGATCATCTATTATATAATAACACCATTACATGACTAGGTAAATAGATCATCTATTCTATAATAACACCATTACATGACTAGGTAAATAGATCATCTATTCTATAATAACACCATTACATGACTAGGTAAATAGATCATCTATTCTATAATAACACCATTACATGACTAGGTAAATAGATCATCTATTCTATAATAACACCATTACATGACTAGGTAAATAGATCAACTATTGTCTATAATAACACCATCACATGACTAGGTAAATAGATCAACTATTGTCTATAATAACACCATTACATGACTAGGTAAATAGATCATCTATTCTATAATAACACCATTACATGACTAGGTGAATAGATCAACTATTGTCTATAATAACACCATTACATGACTAGGTAAATAGATCATCTATTCTATAATAACACCATCACATGACTAGGTGAATAGATCAACTATTGTCTATAATAACAACCATCGCTACAGACTAGGTAAATAGATCGATCTATTCTATAATAACACCATTACATGACTAGGTAAATAGATCATCTATTCTATAATAACACCATTACATGACTAGGTAAATAGATCATCCATTCTATAATAACACCATTACATGACTAGGTAAATAGATCATCTCATTCTATAATGCGGGTAGTCTCGATTTTTCTGTCCATAACTCATTTTGTTTGCAGAGGAAACGTAACGGGACTGTTCTAGAATCTTCAAATAAGCGACATCCGATTTCTGTATTTATTTTGTGTCCCATATTTTGAGGCGTGGTGCGACAATAACTAGCGACGACGCAGCGCCACATGCAAATGACTACGGACGGAACACTGCCTCAAACCAACCATAAATTCTATACATCATTTTGAAAGCATTTAATGAGAACTCAAAAGTGTGCAAATGAAAATATTGTCTCATTTACATTGTAAGTTTATTATCTTTTAATTATTTGTTACTTTTATTTATTTGTTGAATTACATTATTATTATTTTTTTTGACCTACATTGTTGGTTAAAGGGCTTGTAAAAGTAGGCATTTCACTGTAAGCGTTCTACACCTGTTTCAAATCACCGCTTTGATTTAATGGTCCCTAATTAGCCCGGAGATGAGCTATCCAAGTTCAACCACTTTTACCACGGCCGTGCACTATTTTGCTAACTCGTTTGGCTAACTCTTACCGTCTGCAACACACGAGACCCACATCAAACCACAACACCCCAAACCAACGTCACGTTTGAATGGACCGCTAACATTCCTTAACGAACCAAATCTAAAAACAAGGCCAAATCAGGAAGCGCAGTCGCCCTATTGACGATTCCTCATTGAAACAAATGGCATTCTCTGTCCCGTGATCCTCTTTTCAGGCACTGCGCCACACACCCAGATGACCAGCAGTACTATCGTCACCATGACGATGCCCACACACTCCTCCCACGCCACAGCACTGACCACCTCTACCATCCCAGTTGGTGGTAACAGCCTGTATAAGTGAGTAAGATGGCGCCAACAGATACTGACAGCTCTGCTTCTAGCTCCTAAGACATGATAGACATGGACGCTCTGCTTCTAGCTCCTAAGACATGATAGACATACGGGACACTCTGGCCATTTCTAGCTTTCTAAGACATGATAGACCTGGACGCTCTGCTTCTAGCTGCTAAGACATGATAGACATGGACGCTCTGCTTCTAGCTCCTAAGACATGATAGACATGGACGCTCTGCTTCTAGCCGCTAAGACATGATAGACATGGACGCCAAGCTTCTAGCTCCTAAGACATGATAGACATGGACGCTCTGCTTCTAGCTGCTGAGACATGATAGACATGGACGCCTGCTTCTAGCTCCTAAGACATGATAGACATGGACTTGCTTCTAGC
>NC_060187.1:3827087-3867637 GCF_021184085.1 Oncorhynchus gorbuscha | reverse complement strand
GTTGTTGTCATGCTGTGTTGCTACCGTGTTGTTGTCATGTTGTGTTGCTACCACGTTGTTGTCATGTTGTGTTGCTACCATGTTGTTGTCATGCTGTGTTGCTACCACGTTGTTGTCATGTTGTGTTGCTACCACGTTGTTGTCATGCTGTGTTGCTACCACGTTGTTGTCATGTTGTGTTGCTACCGTGTTGTTGTCATGTTGTGTTGCTACCACGTTGTTGTCATGTTGTGTTGCTACCGTGTTGTGTTGCTGCCATGTTGTTGTCATGCTGCGTTGCTACCATGTTGTTGTCATGCTGTGTTGCTACCATGTTGTTGTCATGTTGTGTTGCTACCATGTTGTTGTCATGTTGTGTTGCTACCGTGTTGTTGTCATGCTGTGTTGCTACCACGTTGTTGTCATGTTGGGTTGCTACCACGTTGTTGTCATGTTGTGTTGCTACCGTGTTGTCATGTTGTGCTGCTACCATGTTGTTGTCATGTTGTGTTGCTACCAGGTTGTTGTTGTGTTGCTACCACGTTGTTGTCATGTTGTGTTGCTACCATGTTGTTGTCATGTTGTGTTGCTACCATGTTGTTGTCATGCTGTGTTGCTACCATGTTGTTGTCATGTTGTGTTGCTTTCTTTCTTTTCTTGCTACCGTGTTGTTGTCATGTTGTGTTGCTACCACGTTGTTGTCATGTTGTGTTGCTACCACGTTGTTGTCATGTTGTGTTGCTACCATGTTGTGTTGCTGCCATGTTGTTGTCATGCTGTGTTGCTACCATGTTGTTGTCATGCTGTGTTGCTACCATGTTGTTGTCATGCTGTGTTGCTACCATGTTGTTGTCATGTTGTGTTGCTACCGTGTTGTTGTCATGCTGTGTTGCTACTACGTTGTTGTCATGTTGTGTTGCTACCACGTTGTTGTCATGTTGTGTTGCTACCACGTTGTTGTCATGCTGTGTTGCTACTGTGTTGTTGTCATGTTGTGTTGCTACCACGTTGTTGTCATGTTGTGTTGCTACCATGTTGTGTTGCTGCCATGTTGTTGTCATGCTGCGTTGCTACCATGTTGTTGTCATGCTGTGTTGCTACCATGTTGTTGTCATGCTGTGTTGCTACCATGTTGTTGTCATGTTGTGTTGCTACCGTGTTGTTGTCATGCTGTGTTGCTACCACATTGTTGTCATGTTGTGTTGCTACCACGTTGTTGTCATGTTGTGTTGCTACCACGTTGTTGTCATGCTGTGTTGCTACCGTGTTGTTGTCATGTTGTGTTGCTACCACGTTGTTGTCATGTTGTGTTGCTACCATGTTGTGTTGCTGCCATGTTGTTGTCATGCTGCGTTGCTACCATGTTGTCATGCTGTGTTGCTACCACGTTGTTGTCATGCTGTGTTGCTACCGTGTTGTTGTCATGCTGTGTTGCTACCGTGTTGTTGTCATGTTGTGTTGCTGCCGTGTTGTTGTCATGCTGTGTTACTGCCATGTTGTTGTCATGCTGTGTTGCTACCACGTTGTTGTCATGTTGTGCTGCTACCATGTTGTTGCTGTGTTGCTACCACGTTGTTGTCATGTTGTGTTGCTACCACGTTGTTGTCATGCTGTGTTGCTACCGTGTTGTTGTCATGTTGTGTTGCTACCACGTTGTTGTCATGTTGTGTTGCTACCATGTTGTGTTGCTACCACGTTGTTGTCATGCTGTGTTGCTACCATGTTGTCATGCTGTGTTGCTACCACGTTGTTGTCATGCTGTGTTGCTACCGTGTTGTTGTCATGTTGTGTTGCTGCCGTGTTGTTGTCATGCTGTGTTACTGCCATGTTGTTGTCATGCTGTGTTGCTACCACGTTGTTGTCATGTTGTGCTGCTACCATGTTGTTGCTGTGTTGCTACCATGCTGTGTTGTCTGCCTTGCCATGTTGTTGTCTCTCTTGTCGAGATGTCTATTTTGTCCTATATTTACATGTTATTTTTTTATATTTTTTTTATCCCAGCCCCCGTCTGGTTAAATAAAAAATAAAAATCCTAGATGGCACCCTATTGTCTAGATAGGGATCTGGTAAAGTAGTGAAATATATAGGTGCCATTTGGGACAAATCCATATTAGCATGACTCTTAGATTCACTCTGACAGAGAGAGATGTTAACACCTCTCTCTCTCTCTCTCTCTCTCTCTCTCTCTCTCTCTCTCTGAGTGACTCTAACATCTCTCTGTCAGAGTCTAACATACCTCTCTCTCTCTCTCTCTCTCTCTCTCTCTCTCTCTCTCTCTCTCTCTCTCTCTCTCTCTCTCTCTCTGAGTGACTCTAACATCTCTCTGTCAGAGTCTAACATACCTCTCTCTCTCTCTGAGTGAGTCTTAATTAACAAGCCTCTCTCTCTCCTGTCAGAGTGAAGCCTAAAGCAGAGGGTCACATGACCATGGTGGCTCCTCCAGTCCCAGTCATGGCTGCAGTGGAGTCTCTACCCTCCCAGGGAGGAGTGGAGCAGCAGGTGGTCTCCTCCCCAGCCCAGGCTATCCCCTCCAACCTGCTGGCCCTCCGTGGTCCTCCACCCCTCCCCAGCCCAGGCTATCCCCTACAACCTGCTGGCCCCCGTGGTCCTCCACCCCCTCCCCAGCCCAGGTTATCCCTCCAACCTGCTGGCCCCCCATGGTCCTCCACCCCCTCCCCAGCCCAGGCTATCCCTCCAACCTGCTGGCCCCCGTGGTCCTCCACCCTTCTCCCCAGCCCAGGCTATCCCTCCAACCTGCTGGCCCCCGTGGTCCTCCACCCCCTCCCCCAGCCCAGGCTATCCCCTCCAACCTGCTGGCCCCCGTGGTCCTCCACCCCCTCCCCAGCCCAGGCTATCCCCTCCAACCTGCTGGCCCCCGTGGTCCTCCACCCCCCTCCCAGCCCAGCTCCAATACCCACCTCTCTGCCCTGTCGGCCGCCATGGCCGTGACACCCCCTGGCCCCGCCTCCATGGCCAATACTGTCGCCTCCCCCACCCAGCCCGCAGCCAGTAGCACGGCAGCATGCAGCGGAGGTTCCGCCCACACAGGGGTCAAAATCAAGCAGGAGGCGGAGTCTATGGAGATGTATCACCCAGGTAACTGTGGGAACGTTTCCAACTCAATTTGTCTTTCCGTAATACCTCACGTCCTTTCTCCTTGCCTTGCACTATAGTTACTAAGACAGGCTGCACTATAGTTACTATAGTTACTCAGGCAGGCTGTACTATAGTTACTAAGGCAGGCTGCACTATAGTTACTATAGTTACTCAGGCAGGCTGTACTATAGTTACTAAGGCAGGCTGTACTATAGTTACTAAGGCAGGCTGCACTATAGTTACGAAGGAAGGCTGTACTATAGTTACTAAGGCAGGCTGTACTATAGTTACTCAGTGAAGGCAGGCTGTACTATAGTTACTAAGGCAGGCTGTACTATAGTTACTCAGTGAAGGCAGGCTGTACTATAGTTACTAAGGCAGGCTGTACTATAGTTACTAAGGCAGGCTGTACTATAGTTACTAAGGCAGGCTGTACTATAGTTACTCAGTGAAGGCAGGCTGTACTATAGTTACTGAGGTAGGCTGTACTATAGTTACGAAGGAAGGCTGTACTATAGTTACTAAGGCAGGCTGTACTATAGTTACTCAGTGAAGGCAGGCTGTACTATAGTTACTGAGGTAGGCTGTACTATAGTTACTCAGTGAAGGCAGGCTGTACTATAGTTACTAAGGCAGGCTGTACTATAGTTACTAAGGCAGGTTATACGTCTGTGTTTACCCAGATTATCAAGATGAAATAACAACACTACACTTGATATGGCTATAATATCAGTTTATAAAAGGCTAATATAACTGATATCTTAAGTGTTCTTATGGACAAGTTAAACAGCCCTACCAATGTGTAAATCATTCTGCAGCATTGACAAAAAAAATATCTAGGCCTAATAATAATAATGTTTTGAACATTTATTTAATGAGATTGTTTTTGGCTTTTGTAACAATTTTAAATAAGAAAGACATTATGCACCAAATTATACTGCATATTAAATCCCCCCCCCTCTCTAAGAAAACAAAAATACACAATGCTATCATATATAATATAATATTTATTTATTTATTTTGCTCCTTTGCACCCCATTATTTTTATTTCTACTTTGCACTTTCTTCCACTGCAAATCTACCATTCCAGTGTTTTACTTGCTATATTGTATTTACTTCGCCACCATGGCCTTTTTTTGCCTTTACCTCCCTTATCACACCTCATTTGCTCACATCGTATATATACTTATTTTTCTAATGGAATTATTGACTGTATGTTTGTTTTACTCCATGTGTAACTCTGTGTCGTTGTATCTGTCGAACTGCTTTGCTTTATCTTGGCCAGGTCGCAGTTGTAAATGAGAACTTGTTCTCAACTAGCTTACCTGGTTAAATAAAGGTGTTCTCAACTAGCCTACCTGGTTAAATAAAGGTGTTCTCAACTAGCCTACCTGGTTAAATAAAGGTGTTCTCAACTAGCCTACCTGGTTAAATAAAGGTGTTCTCAACTAGCCTACCTGGTTAAATAAAGGTGTTCTCAACTAGCCTATCTGGTTAAATAAAGGTGTTCTCAACTAGCCTACCTGGTTAAATACAGGTGTTCTCAACTGGCCTACCTGGTTAAATAAAGGTGAAATAAAATAAAAAGTAAATAAAAATATAAATGACTGGATGATGTGTCGTTCTAGACATCGCCAAAGCTTAATGTGAGGATTCCAGGAAAGATTCATTGTGAAAGCTCCCTAGTCCCATCTATCTTTCTTAAACAAGGAAATAAAACTGGTTGGACATGCCTGTACTGTGATTTACGTCTGTCCCCCCTCTCCTCAGTGCCCCAGCCCTCGGCGAACTCAGGCCTCATCACCCAGCCCCGCCAGGCCGGGTCCCCCACGGGACCCCTCCTCAGGGGACCTGGTTCCTGGTGCCTCCCCAGGAAGAAGCCCCAAACAGCAGCACGTCATTTCCACAGAAGAGACCGAAATGTTGGAGACCAACAGTACAGATGAGGACAGGGTTATGGGCCACAGGCCCCTGGGCAGCAGGGCTAAGAGGAGAGAGTCCCCTCCCAGAGAGTATGTGGGTGGGTGAATACCACTAAACCATGCACAGTTGTACTCACCACGGTGGGGTCAATTCCATTTCAGTTCAGTCAAATCAGGAAGATGAGGACAGGGCTATGGGCCACAGGCCCCTGGGCAGGGGCTAAGAGAGTCCCCTCCCAGAGAGTATGTGGGTGGGTGGATACCACTAAACCATGCACAGTTGTACTCACCACGGTGGGGTCAATTCCATTTCAGTTCAGTCAAAT
This sequence comes from Oncorhynchus gorbuscha, assembly GCF_021184085.1. Classification (NCBI taxonomy): domain Eukaryota; kingdom Metazoa; phylum Chordata; class Actinopteri; order Salmoniformes; family Salmonidae; genus Oncorhynchus; species Oncorhynchus gorbuscha. Next base: position 3,862,314 of record NC_060187.1, on the reverse strand, counting down.
CAGGAAGATGAGGACAGGGCTATGGGCCACAGGCCCCTGGGCAGCAGGGCTAAGAGGAGAGAGTCCCCTCCCAGAGAGTATGTGGGTGGGTGGATACCACTAAACCATGCACAGTTGTACTCACCACTGTGGGGTCAATTCCATTTCAGTTTCAGTCAAATCAGGAAGTCAAGTGAAATTCCAAGTTGTATCAATTCTGATACTAGTGCTTTGCTGTGATCTGTCTCAGATGAGGAAGGGGTGCGTTACGTCCCTGTCAGGCCGCGCCCACCTGTCACTCTGCTGCGTCACTATAGGAACCCCTGGAAGGCAGCCTATCACCACTTCCAGAGGTACAGCGACATCCGGATCAAAGGTCAGTATTGGTCCAATCAGAACGCAAAAAAAAAAAACTTGTGCTCTTTAAAAAAATCTATTTAAAAAAATAAGTAATTTCTCAGAACGTCCTTTTTTCTACATTTTATGAAGAGGTTCTGACTAGCAGACATAGTGTATTTTATTAAATATGTTCTGGAATGCATATAAGGTGTTATAAGCATGTGTGAGCCTTTATAATGTGTTATTATGAGGCTTCTAATATTATGTCGCTCTTAGTATGTTACTATTAAGTTATTTTCATGACTGATTTAGATCTCTGGTTGTCTATGTCAGAGGATAAGTTGTTTTATAAGCATGTATAAGCTTTCAGGTCCTGCTTTAAATGACGTTCAGCTTATAAAGGCTTCATAATGCCTTCATAAGCACTACATAAATGTGTTACGAAGCATCCGTAACCGTACGTCGTGCTTTATAAAGGGTTCATAAATGTGGCATAACTGCGTGATGCGATCACCAATGTCAAATGTGACGTAACCCACTATGTCAACTGTGATATAATCGTGTGCTTTATAAAGGGTGAGGCGTTGTGCTGAAGGACGGCACACTCTTTAAGAGTCTAACATGCCTCTCTCTCTCTCTCTCTCTCTCTCTCTCTCTCTCTTCTCTCTCTCTCTCTCTCTTCTCTCTCTCTCTCTCTCTCTCTCTCTTCTCTCCTCTCTATCTCTCCTCTCTCTTCTCTCCTCTCTCTCTCTCTCTGAGTGACTCTAACATCTAACATGTCATGCTTTATAAAGGGTGACGTGTTGTGCTGAAGGACGGCACACTCTTTAACGTAAAGTGATGTTAGTCACATTTACAGCTCCTCTCGTTCCCAGACACTTCCACCCAAGTGTGCGGAAGGTCTGATGGACCCAACGCATGAAACCTGGCCTTTATTAGTTACTAGTTAGTTAGTATTAGTTAGTATTAGTTACTAGTTAGTTAGTATTAGTTACTAGTTAGTTAGTATTAGTTACTAGTTAGTTAGTATTAGTTCGTATTGGTTACTAGTTATTTAGTATGGGTTACTAGTTAGTTAGTATTAGTTAGTATTAGTTACTAGTTAGTTAGTATTAGTTAGTATCCGTTAGTATTAGTTACTAATTAGTTAGTATTCGTTACTAGTTAGTTAGTATTAGTTACTAGTTAGTTACTAGTTAGGTAATATTTGTTAGTATTAGTTGGTATTAGTTAGCATTAGTTAGTATTAGTTAGTATTAGTTACTAGTTAGTTAGTATTAGTTACTAGTTAGTTCGTATTAGTTACTAGTTAGTTACTATTTAGTTAGTATTAGTTGGTATTAGTTAGTATTAGTTAGCATTAGTTAGTATTAGTTACTAGTTAGTTAGTATTAGTTAGTATTAGTTAGTGTTAGTTTTGTGGAAATGCGCAAGAGTTTAGCAAAGATTCTGACTTTTTGACTGTGTTAACTAGTGCCTGACAAATCCTTTACTCAGTAAAGGTCACTCCTATACAATTATATGGTTACTCCCACTAAGGCCACTTCTGATTGGTTGATATTCCAGGCTTATACACTGAGTATTACAAAACACGACATAGGCTGACCAGGTGAAATCTATGATCGCCTATTGATGTAACTTATTAAATCTACTTCAATCAGTGTAGATGAAGGGGAGGAGATGGGTTAAAGAAGGATTTTTAAGCCTCGAGATGGAAGTGTCTTTGAACGGGGTATGTTAGTGGGAGCCAGGTGCAGAAACACCTTGATGAAAGCCCCCAACCTAAAACACTTCCCTTGATGAAAGCCCCCAACCTAAAGAGACACTGTGATGAAAGCCCCCAACCTAAAGAGACACCCTGATGAAAGCCCCCAACCTAAAACACTTCCCTTGATGAAAGCCCCCAACCTAAAGAGACACTGTGATGAAAGCCCCCAACCTAAAGAGACACCGTGATGAAAGCCCCCAACCTAAAGAGACACCCTGATGAAAGCCCCCAACCTAAAGAGACACCCTGATGAAAGCCCCCAACCTAAAGAGACACCTTGATGAAAGCCCCCAACCTAAAGAGACACTGTGATGAAAGCCCCCAACCTAAAGAGACACTGTGATGAAAGCCCCCAACCTAAAGAAACACCCTGATGAAAGCCCCCAACCTAAAGAGACACCTTGATGAAAGCCCCCAACCTAAAGAGACACCTTGATGAAAGCCCCCAACCTACAGAAACACCTTGATGAAAGCCCCCAACCTACAGAAACACCTTGATGAAAGCCCCCAACCTACAGAAACACCTTGATGAAAGCCCCCAAACTAAAGAAATTGAAATGGCTTTTTCCATGTTCCTCATTACACAAACACACCATACCTGGTCCCAGTCAGGTCTTTAACTATCTATACCACACGGCGCTGGACCCAGTCAGTTCTTTAACTATCTATACCACACGGCGCTGGACCCAGTCAGTTCTTTAACTATCTATACCACACGGCGCTGGACCCAGTCAGTTCTTTAACTATCTATACCACACGGCGCTGGACCCAGTCAGGTCTTTAACTATCTATACCACACGGCGCTGGACCCAGTCAGGTCTTTAACACGTCCACTCCCCCTGCTGAAAGATCAGCCATGTTGGCAACATTGTAACAGGTTGTAATCAAGCCCTGGTGTCCAGCATGGTACCAGAAGAGGAATACCTGGTGCAGTAGTCTCAGGGTACTGTAGGACCGCTCCAAATCATCTGGGTTCTGTACACTCCTCTCAGAGCAGCCTACAGGGTGTGCTGCAGTAGAAGTATTGTAAAGGAATACTCAGTAGGCTCAGTAGAATGTATATATTTTGTCATTTCGTATGAGGCTCTTGAGTAATAGTACTGCTGGCCCGTTCCATTGGCGGCCACAATGCCAGTCACTCTCAATGGAGTAAAAACAGGCCTCAACAACGGCTTTGTTGTTGTTGTTGTTGTTGTGCACGACTGCGCTTTAGAGGTATCCTGCAGCACAGCATTATGGGGGGAAGTTGAGGTCAGGATTAACATGGGACTATTCACCCAGGAGGGAAAGAAGTTTAACCATCCTTGAAATGTTTTAGATTTTAATATAATTATATTCAATTTAGTGGACTGTTTTATCCAAAGAGACTTAGTCATGTGTGAATCCATTTTTACGTATATATGGGTGTTCCTGGGAATTGAACCCTCTGTCCTGGCGTTTCAACGCCCTATCAAGATGCATGATGGGTTATAAATGCTTTGTGAAGCCTCCATTTAATATGATCTATAAGGTCTTTATTTAAGTCGTGCTTATGTCACCCTTTATAAAGCACAAGGTTATGTCACATTTCTAAACCATGACGTTCGGTTATAGGTCATGTAGTTGCGTCGTGTTTACGAAGCCTTCGTTTAAAAACGGGGTCAGCTTGGTCATGTCTTCTGTTATGTGTCCTACAGAGGAGAAGGAGTCGTTACAGGAAGTGGCCAATCAGAGAGGAGTAGCACGGCGAGCTCAGGGATGGAAGATGCACTTGTGTGTTGCTCAGCTCATGCAGCTGGTGAGTGTCGTTGGCGATACGTCTCTCAGTTCTCATTTGCAGCCACCAGAGGACATTTTTAAGTGACCTTTTAATTAGTGAAAAAATAGGGAAATGTGTATTTCGTATTTTGGAGCTTGTATTATGCAGTACTTATGTCAATGTTCCTTTAATGTCTGGTTGAAACCCTTAAGCCCTGACCCCTGACCTCTAACCGGTTCTGACCCCTAGTCGAAACTGGAGCATGATGTATATAGCATACTGACGTCCCCCCAGGTCGATCTGTAACCTCTGACCCCTAGTCGAACCTGGAGCATGATGTATATAGCATACTGACGTCCCTCCAGGCCGATCTGTAACCTCTGACCCCTAGTCGAACCTGGAGCATGATGTATATAGCATACTGACGTCCCTCCAGGCCGATCTGTAACCTCTGACCCCTAGTCGAACCTGGAGCATGATGTATATAGCATACTGACGTCCCTCCAGGTCGATCTGTAACCTCTGACCCCTAGTCGAACCTGGAGCATGATGTATATAGCATACTGACGTCCCTCCAGGTCGATCTGTAACCTCTGACCCCTAGTCGAAACTGGAGCATGATGTATATAGCATACTGACGTCCCTCCAGGCCGATCTGTAACCTCTGACCCCTAGTCGAACCTGGAGCATGATGTATATAGCATACTGACGTCCCTCCAGGCCGATCTGTAACCTCTGACCCCTAGTCGAACCTGGAGCATGATGTATATAGCATACTGACGTCCCTCCAGGTCGATCTGTAACCTCTGACCCCTAGTCGAACCTGGAGCATGATGTATATAGCATACTGACGTCCCTCCAGGTCGATCTGTAACCTCTGACCCCTAGTCGAAACTGGAGCATGATGTATATAGCATACTGACGTCCCTCCAGGCCGATCTGTAACCTCTGACCCCTAGTCGAACCTGGAGCATGATGTATATAGCATACTGACGTCCCTCCAGGCCGATCTGTAACCTCTGACCCCTAGTCGAACCTGGAGCATGATGTATATAGCATACTGACGTCCCTCCAGGTCGATCTGTAACCTCTGACCCCTAGTCGAACCTGGAGCATGATGTATATAGCATACTGACGTCCCTCCAGGTCGATCTGTAACCTCTGACCCCTAGTCGAACCTGGAGCATGATGTATATAGCATACTGACGTCCCTCCAGGCCGATCTGTAACCTCTGACCCCTAGTCGAACCTGGAGCATGATGTATATAGCATACTGACGTCCCTCCAGGCCGATCTGTAACCTCTGACCCCTAGTCGAACCTGGAGCATGATGTATATAGAATACTGACGTCCCTCCAGGCCGATCTGTAACCTCTGACCCCTAGTCGAACCTGGAGCATGATGTATATAGAATACTGACGTCCCTCCAGGTCGATCTGTAACCTCTGACCCCTAGTCGAACCTGGAGCATGATGTATATAGCATACTGACGTCCCTCCAGGCCGATCTGTAACCTCTGACCCCTAGTCGAACCTGGAGCATGATGTATATAGCATACTGACGTCCCTCCAGGTCGATCTGTAACCTCTGACCCCTAGTCGAAACTGGAGCATGATGTATATAGCATACTGACGTCCCTCCAGGCCGATCTGTAACCTCTGACCCCTAGTCGAACCTGGAGCATGATGTATATAGCATACTGACGTCCCTCCAGGCCGATCTGTAACCTCTGACCCCTAGTCGAACCTGGAGCATGATGTATATAGCATACCGACGTCTCTCCAGGCCGATCTGTAACCTCTGACCCCTAGTCGAACCTGGAGCATGATGTATATAGCATACCGACGTCCCTCCAGGCCGATCTGTAACCTCTGACCCCTAGTCGAACCTGGAGCATGATGTATATAGCATACTGACGTCCCTCCAGGCCGATCTGTAACCTCTGACCCCTAGTCGAACCTGGAGCATGATGTATATAGCATACTGACGTCCCTCCAGGCCGATCTGTAACCTCTGACCCCTAGTCGAACCTGGAGCATGATGTATATAGCATACTGACGTCCCTCCAGGCCGATCTGTAACCTCTGACCCCTAGTCGAACCTGGAGCATGATGTATATAGCATACTGACGTCCCTCCAGGCCGATCTGTAACCTCTGACCCCTAGTCGAACCTGGAGCATGATGTATATAGCATACTGACGTCCCTCCAGGCCGATCTGTAACCTCTGACCCCTAGTCGAACCTGGAGCATGATGTATATAGCATACCGACGTCCCTCCAGGCCGATCTGTAACCTCTGACCCCTAGTCGAACCTGGAGCATGATGTATATAGCATACTGACGTCCCTCCAGGTCGATCTGTAACCTCTGACCCCTAGTCGAACCTGGAGCATGATGTATATAGCATACTGACGTCCCTCCAGGCCGATCTGTAACCTCTGACCCCTAGTCGAACCTGGAGCATGATGTATATAGCATACTGACGTCCCTCCAGGCCGATCTGTAACCTCTGACCCCTAGTCGAACCTGGAGCATGATGTATATAGCATACTGACGTCCCCCAGGCCGATCTGTAACCTCTGACCCCTAGTCGAACCTGGAGCATGATGTATATAGCATACTGACGTCCCTCCAGGCCGATCTGTAACCTCTGACCCCTAGTCGAACCTGGAGCATGATGTATATAGCATACTGACGTCCCCCCAGGCCGATCTGTAACCTCTGACCCCTAGTCGAACCTGGAGCATGATGTATATAGCATACTGACGTCCCTCCAGGCCGATCTGTAACCTCTGACCCCTAGTCGAACCTGGAGCATGATGTATATAGCATACTGACGTCCCTCCAGGCCGATCTGTAACCTCTGACCCCTAGTCGAACCTGGAGCATGATGTATATAGCATACTGACGTCCCTCCAGGTCGATCTGTAACCTCTGACCCCTAGTCGAACCTGGAGCATGATGTATGCAACAATTTCAAAGATTTGAGTGACAGTTTATACGATAAAATATATATTTTTTAAATAAATTAATCTGGTCCTCATCTATGGATTTCACGTGACTGGGAATACAGATAGGCATCTCTGCCTCAGGATCTTGTCACAGTGTATCATGGGGCAGCAGGTAGCCTAGTGGTTAGAGCGATGGGCCAATAACTGAAAGGTTGCATGCTCAAATCCCCGAGCTGACAAGGTAAAAATCTGTCGTTCTGCCCCTGAACAAGTCAGTTAACCCACTGTTCCCAGGCCGTCATTGAAAATACGAATTTGTTCTTAACTGACTTGCCTGGATAAATATATGTTAAATAAAAAATAATTCTGTGCATTTAAATTGCCGTTGATGCAATTGTATTTGTTTGTCTGTAGCTTATGCCTGTCCATACCATAACCCCACCTCCACCATGGGGCCCTCTGTCCATACCATAACCCCACCTCCACCATGGGGCCCTCTGTCCATACCATAACCCCACCTCCACCATGGGGCCCTCTGTCCATACCATAACCCCACCTCCACCATGGGGCCCTCTGTCCATACCATAACCCCACCTCCACCATGGGGCCCTCTGTCCATACCATAACCCCACCTCCACCATGGGGCCCTCTGTTCACAACGCTGACATCAGCAAACTGCTCGCCCACACAACGCCGTACACGTGGTCTGCGGTTGTGAGGCCGGTTGGACCTTCTGCCAAATTCTCTAAAACGACGTAGGCAGTTTATGGTAGCGAAATGAACATTAAATTCTCTGGCAACATCTTTTTTTGGACATTCCTGCAGTCAGCATGCCAATTGCACGCTCCCTCAAAACTTGAGACTTCTGTAGCATTGTGTTATGTGACAAAACTGCACATTTTAAAGTGGCCTTTTATTGTTCCCAGCACAAGGTGCACCTGTGTAATGATCATGCTGTTTAATCAGCTTCTTGATATGGAACACCTGTCAGGTGGATGGATTGTCTCGCCAAAGGAGAAATGTTCACTAACAGGGATGCAAACAAATGTGTGCACCACATTTTAGAGAGATGAGCTTTTAGTGCGAACGGAACATTTCTGGAAAAAAAAAATGACTCATGAAACATGGGACCAACACTTTACATGTTGCGTTTATATTTTTGTTCAGTGTGTGTGTGTGTGTGTGTGTATATATATATATATATATATATATATATATATATATATATATATATAGTGGGTAGAACAAGTATTTGATACACTGCCGATTTTGCAGGTTTTCCTACTTACAAAGCATGTAGAGGTCTGTAATTGTTATCATAGGTACACTTATAATAATAATAATAATATATGCCATTTAGCAGACGCTTTTATCCAAAGCGACTTACAGTCATGTGTGCATACATTCTACGTATGGGTGGTCCCGGGGATCGAACCCACTACCCTGGCGTTACAAGCGCCATGCTCTACCAACTGAGCTACAGAAGGACCACTTCAACTGTGAGAGACGGAATCTAAAACAAAAATCCAGAAAATCACATTGTATGATTTTTAAGTAATTCATTTACATGTATATATAGGAGACTGACATCCCTCCAGGCTGATCTCTGACCTCTAACCTCTGACCCCTAGTCGAACCTGGAGCATGATGTGTATAGCAGACTGACTTCCCTTCAGGAGGGGCTAATCCCTAAGAAGAGGGCCGGGGTCGACGACGAGCTGCACCGCATTAACGAACTCATACAGGTTTGTGGGGACAGTAAACAGTACATGTACAACATTTTAATTTATTTTTTATTTAAACTTTATTTAGTCAAGAACAAATTCTTATTTACAATGACGGCCTATCAAAAGGCAAAGGGCGTCTTGCGGGGACGAGAGCTTGAATTAAAAAATAAAAATGAAGGTCAAAACACATCGTGACAAGAGAGACAACACTACATAAAGAGAGACCTAAGACAACAACATAGCAAGGCAGCAACACATGGCAACACAGCATGGTAGCAACACAGCATGGTACGAACATTATTGGGCACAGACAACAGCACAAAGGGCAAGAAGGTAGAGAGAACAATACATCACACAAAGCAGCCACAACTGTCAGTAAGAGTGTCCATGATTGAGTCTTTGAATGAAGAGCTGGAGATAAAACTGTCCAGTTTGAATGATTGTTGCAGATTGTTCCAGTGACTAGCTGCAGCGAACTGAAAAGAGGAGAGACCCAGGGATGTGTGTGCTTTGGGGACCTTTAACAGAATGTGTTTGGCAGAACGGGTGTTGTATGTGGAGGATGAGGGCTGCAGTAGATATCTCAGATAGGGGGGAGTGAGGCCTAAGAGGGTTTTATAAATGAGCATCAACCAGTGGGTCTCGTGACGGGTATACAGAGATGACCAGTTTACAGAGGAGTATAGAGTGCAGTGATGCATCTTATAAGGAGCATTGGTGGCCAATCTGATGGCCGAATGAGAGCACACTTCCCTGCCGATCTATAAATTACTTCTCCGTAATCTAGCATGGGTAGGATGGTCATCTGAATCAGGTTTAGTTTGGCATCTGGGGTGAAGGAGGAGCGATTACGATAAAGGAAACCATGTCTAGATTTAACCTTAGCCTGCAGCTTTGATATGTGCTGAGAGAAGGACAGTGTACTGTCTAGCCATACTCCCAAGTACTTGTATGAGGTGACTACCACAAGATCTAAACCCTCAGAGGTGGTAATCACACCTGTGGGAAGAGGGGCATTCTTCTTACCAAACCACATGATCTTTGTTTTGGAGGTGTTCAGAACAAGGTTAAGGGCAGAGAAAGCTTGTTGTACAAAGTTTAAATCCGGGAAGGGCCAGCCGAGTATAAGACTGTATCATCTGCATATAAATGGATGAGAGAGCTTCCTACTGCCTGAGCTATGTTGTTGATGTAAATTGAGGAGAGTGTGGGACTTAGGATCGAGTCTTGGGGTACTCCCTTGGTGACAGGCAATGGCTGAAACAGCAGATGTTCTGACTTTATACACTGCACTCTTTGAGAGAGGTAGTTAGCAAACCAGGCCAAAGACCCCTCAGAGATACCAATACTCCTTAGCCGGCCCACAAGAATGGAATGGTCTACCGTATCAAAAGCTTTGGCCAAGTCAATAAAAATAGCAGCATCAAGGGCAATGGTGACATCATTGAGGACCTTTTTAAGGTTGCAGGGACACTGCGATAACCTGAGAGGAAACCAGATTGCATACCAGAGAGAATACTATAGACATCAAGAAAACCAGTCAGTTGATTATTTACAAGTTTTTCCATCACTTTTGATAAACAGAGCAAAATAGAAATTGGCCTATAACAGTTAGGATCAGCTTGATTTTCTCTTTTAACCTCTCTCGGGTAGGCGGGACGCTTGCGTCCCACATGGCCAGTAGCCAGGGAAAATGCAGAGCGCCAAATTCAAATACATTTCTATAAAAATCTACCTTTCATTAAATTACACATGCAAGATAGCAAATTAAAGCTACACTCGTTGTGAATCCAGCCAACATGTCAGATGTCAAAAAGGCTTTTCGGGCGAAAGCGTAAGATGCTATAATCTGATGATAGCACAGCAGTAAACAATGAGAGAGTAGCATATTTCAACTCTGCAGGTGCGACACAAAACGCAGAAATAAAATATAAATCATGCCTTACCTTTGACGAGCTTCTTCTGTTGGCATTCCAATATGTCCCATCAACATCACAAATGGTCCTTTTGTTCGGTTAATTCTGTCGATATTTATCCAAAATGTCCATTTATTTGGCGCGTTTGATCCAGAAAAACACAGCTTCCAATTTACGCAACGTCGCTACAAAATATCTCAAAAGTTCTGGGATAGCATCTGGGATAGTCACATTAGAAAGGGTGGGAGATGAGGAAATGGCAAGGAGGCGTGGCTGAGTCAAATAGGAATCCTGACTTAATGAACTGGTGATTTAAAGAGCTCAGCGATGTGCTCCTTGTCAGTAACAACCACATCATCAACATTAAGGGACATGTGGTCCTTGTCAGGAACAACCACATCATCATCATTAAGGGACATGGGCTCCTTGTCAGTAACAACCACATCATCAACATTAAGGGACATGTGGTCCTTGTCAGTAACAACCACATCATCATCATTAAGGGACATGGGCTCCTTGTCAGTAACAACCACATCATCATCATTAAGGGACATGGGCTCCTTGTCAGTAACAACCACATCATCATCATTAAGGGACATGGGCTCCTTGTCAGTAACAACCACACCATCATTAAGGGACATGTGGTCCTTGTCAGTAACAACCACATCATCATCATTAAGGGACATGTGGTCCTTGTCAGTAACAACCACATCATCAACATTAAGGGACATGTGCTGCTTGTCAGTAACAACCACATCATCAACTTTAAGGGACATGGGCTGCTTGTCAGTAACAACCACATCATCAACTTTAAGGGACATGTGCTGCTTGTCAGTAACAACCACATCATCAACATTAAGGGACATGTGCTGCTTGTCAGTAACAACCACATCATCAACTTTAAGGGACATGGGCTGCTTGTCAGTAACAACCACATCATCAACTTTAAGGGACATGTGCTGCTTGTCAGTAACAACCACATCATCAACATTAAGGGACATGTGCTGCTTGTCAGTAACAACCACATCATCAACTTTAAGGGACATGGGCAGCTGTGAGGAGGAGGGTTTATTCTCCAGGTCTTTAACTGTTTTCCAGAACTTCTTGAGATGAGACCCACAGAGAGAGAATGTAACTAACGTTGGCCTTCCGGATAGCCTGAGTGAACTTATTTCTCATTTGCCTAAACGAGAACCAGTCAGCCTGAGTGTGCGTGTCCCGAGCCTTTCGCCAAATGCAATTCTTGAGGTGGAAAAATGATGATTTTCTTTATGGGGGTGTGTTTGTTACCAATCAAAATAAAAGGTCCAAGCGTCTTCGACAAGGATCAAGCTTATTCTATACCAATTTACAGAGGCCAGGTCATGAAGGACTTAGCCTCTGATACCTATCAGGATTATTTGTGAGGATAACAACAAGGGGGTTTAGCCTTTTCTGGGTGTTTGGAGTCATACCTTGTGGGATTGGTAATAATCTGAGAAAGATTTAGGGAGTCCCATTGCTTTAGGACTTGGTCAGGTGGTTTAAGTATGTCCCAGTTTAGGTCACCTAGCAGGACAAATTCAGACTTAGTGTAAGGGGCCAGGAGAGAGCTTAGGGCAGGTAGGGTACAGGCTGGTGCTGATGGAGGACGATAGCACCCAACAACAGTCAACAAAGAGCTATTTGAAAGTTTAATGCTTAAAACCAACAAATCAAATTATTTGGGGACCGACTTGGTGGAGACAACCGAGCACTGAAGGTAAAGATTTGCTACTCCACCACCTTTGGAAGACCTGTTTTGCCGAAAAAGGTTCTAACCAGAAAGGTTAACATCAGTATTCAAATCACTCTTTCTTAACCACATCATCATTATAGGTTAACTCATACAAGAACGTGGATTGATTGATTAAGCGATTGATTGATCGGTTGAGCACTTGATGACATTTATTTATCCTTTTGCTCACATGTTACACAAAAGTCACAAGTTTATTTGGTCTCAGTCACAGTTGGGGGTGGGGAGTCCAGACGATTTCACTGCATCGATTTGTTTTTATACTCAATAGTGTGATACTTGTGATACTGACTACAGTGTTCTCATGTAGGTCTAACTAAATGTTGGTTCTGTGTGCAGGGTAACATACAGCGTTGTAAGCTAGTGATGGACCAGGTTACAGAGGCCCGGGACACTATGATGAAGGTTCTGGACCACAAAGACAAGGTCCTGAAGCTGCTCAACCAGAACGGAGCTGTCAAAAAGTCTAACAAACTGAAACGTAAGGATCGGGCCTAGCCTGGACTTCCTGTTCCGTCACCCAGGTCATGGATCTGTTACAGCATGCGATGTGTTTTAAAACCTTTTTGCAACGGAAGAAGAAAATGTAAACGTTTCTCAGTGGATAAGTCAAGGGGGTAGTCCCTCCCTGTTTTGTGTGTTTTTCGTTGTTGTTGCTGCTTACGTGCCTAATGAACACGACCCACTCTGCCCTGCCCGAACGGGAGGACAGGGTGGGAAGAGCTGCTGGGAGCTAGAGGTGGAACTGTTGGTACTATGACAGCTACTCACCCCACACCCTCTTATCTCTGTCTGAGCACTGAAGCTGGGTGGACAACATAACTAGAACCCTCCTGTTGCTTCAGTCAGAGCTCACTGTCTGACGGGAATCCCTCTAGGAATATGTTCTCACTGAAGAAGACTCAACACTCTGTCTGCCAAATGGTGCCCTATTCCCTATATAGTGCACTACTATTGACTAGAGCCCAATGGAACCCTATATAGTGCACTACTATTGACTAGAGCCCAATGGAACCCTATATAGTGCACTACTATTGACCAGAGCCCTATGGAACCCTATTCCCTATATATAGTGCACTACTTTAGACCAGAGCACTATGGAATCCTATTCCCTACGTAGTGCACTACTTTAGACCAGAGCACTATGGAACCCTATACCCTACGTAGTGCACTACTTTATACCAGAGCACTATGGAACACTATACCCTACGTAGTGCACTACTTTTGACTAGAGCCCTATGGAACCCTATACCCTACGTAGTGCACTACTTTTGACTAGAGCCCTATGGAACCCTATACCCTACGTAGTGCACTACTTTTGACTAGAGCCCTATGTGTCCTGAACAAAAGTAGTGCACTACGTAGGGAATAGGATGCCATTTGGAAGACAACACTGCCTGAAGGGCCCCTTCTTTTTTTTTGTTTGACTTTTTTTTACAGAGCTCAGGTCTATCGGTTTTCCTATTTTACAGTTGATTTTGGTATCATTCAGTTCAAGTTACTTCTTGTCAACAAAAAAAAAAGCGGAGGTTGAACGGAACCTTAAGCACTTACAAACTTCAAACGTGTTGTACGAATTGGTAACATCATCATATGAAAGGGGGAGAAAAACTAGTCTGTAACACATCGTATGTAGTGGATGACTTTGTTCAACAATGTCTCGCTTTGGGGCGTTACTTTCGCAACTACTGGCAGAAATCAAATCTTTATGACTCATCTTTAAAATATGCTATATTTATTTACAACTTCCTGTTCTGATAAACAATGCTCATTTTTGTTTCAATATTTTTTTATATTTCTTATATTGGAAGATGGGGCACCATCAACAGACTTAATTGTACTGTATGTGCAGAACTTTAACGATGATGAAAATATTGGCGGAGTGTTTATTATTTTCAGATATTTATTTGATAATGAATGAGTTTTACATGCAGAGATGTTTTGAAATGGCTAACGAGAATAGTGCGTAATGTTTTGAAATGGCTGACGAGCATAGTGGGTAATGTATTGAAATGGCTGACGAGCATAGTGGGTAATGTATTGAAATGGCTGACGAGCATAGTGCGTAATGTTTTGAAATGGCTGACGAGCATAATGGGTAATGTATTGAAATGGCTGACGAGCATAGTGGGTAATGTTTTGAAATGGCTGACTAGCATAGTGGGTAATGTATTGAAATGGCTAACGAGAATAGTGCGTAATGTTTTGAAATGGCTGACGAGCATAGTGGGTAATGTATTGAAATGGCTGACGAGCATAGTGGGTAATGTATTGAAATGGCTGACGAGCATAGTGCGTAATGTTTTGAAATGGCTGACGAGCATAGTGGGTAATGTATTGAAATGGCTGACGAGCATAGTGCGTAATGTTTTGAAATGGCTGACGAGCATAGTGGGTAATGTATTGAAATGACTGACTAGCATAGTGGGTAATGTATTGAAATGGCTGACGAGCATAGTGGGTAATGTATTGAAATGGCTGACGAGCATAGTGCGTAATGTTTTGAAATGGCTGAGCATAGTGGGTAATGTATTGAAATGACTGACTAGCATAGTGGGTAATGTATTGAAATGGCTGACGAGCATAGTGGGTAATGTATTGAAATGGCTGACGAGCATAGTGGGTAATGTATTGAAATGGCTGACTAGCATAGTGGGTAATGTATTGAAATGGCTGACTAGCATAGTGGGTAATGTATTGAAATGGCTGACTAACATAGTGGGTAATGTTTCATGGTGTGATTGATGACCGTACATTATGCGTTTGGTTTTAGAAGGAAGTATTGTGCTTGTCGTGTAACTACAATGCCAGAAACTGATTTCTGTTCAAATGATAAGAAGTTGAATATGAAAGTGTTTTACTTTGTTGTTTTTTTCCATTGTCTTTTTTTGTTGTTGCTAATTTTGTGGTTTTGTACTTCCATCAAAAAACATGTTGTGCTTCTTTTTCAGATGTTATGATCAGACACTGGGCCTGAAAATTCAGCTATTGTACATGGGTTCTCTGTTATTCTAGTAAAACTACTTCAAGGAAACGGTATTCTCAAGTCATTTTGTTTTATGTGTACTGTGAAGACGTGGATGTTCCCATTGTTGTGGAGTTGACTATATCAGGGGTTCTGAAACGCTTCGGGGACCCCTTTCGTGATCGCAAATTCATCAGGGACCCCCTCGTAATCAGAACACAACTCAAGTGAGATAAACAATATAAAAATAGCCTACTGTTACTTTTCCTACGTCTGCAGTTCATGGCTGGACGAACCAAGTCTCGGGCCCGGGGAAAACATTTGAAAAGCACGATTTTTGGTATCATAGATACAATTTTGCCATTTTTTAAAAAGTTAATTTTCTGCAATTCTACACATTTTGCCATGAGGCAGAGAGAACTTTGCAGTTGTAAAGGCCCCGTGCAGTCAAAAACAGGATGTTCCTGTGTTTTATATATATATTTCCACACTATGAGATTGGAATAATACTGTAAAATGGTGAAAATTATGATAATGCCCTTTTAGTGTAAGAACTGTTTATATCAGCCTGTTTTGGTGGGATGGAGTTTTGACCTGCCTGGTGACATCACCAAGTGGTAAATTAGCTAATAGACCAATAAGAAAGAGAGTTCCAAACCTCTCTGCCAATAACAACTCGTTTTCAGTTTTCCTCTCCCCATTCAGACCACTCACAGGCAGTCCTAGCAAAGTTATTGATTGAGAAATTGCTCTAAGAAGCTATTTTTGTTTACCAGTTTAATTGAAACCAATCAACAGTAAGGTGATTGTTTTTTAAATTTAACCAGGCAAGTCAGTTAAGAACAAACTCTTATTTACAATGATGGCCTACCCAGGGCCGAACCCTAACCCAGATGACGCTGGGCATTCACGGCCAGTTGTCATTCAGCCTGGAATGGAACCAGGGTCTGTAGTGACGCCTCTAGGACTGAGATGGAGTGCCTTAGACCACTGCGCCACTCCGGAGCCCATTGTTACCCAGAAATGATTTGATACTGAAATAAAAATGACTGCTTTGTTGTTGTTGTTGTTTTTGTTTTGTTTTTAAAGCTTAAAATGCATTTATGTTTAAAGACATTGTACTGGTATCCTCAAGAGTAGAACTCACTTATGTCATCATGAAATGCTTTGAGAGGTTAATGGTCATCACCTCTACCTTACCTGACTCCCTAGACCCACTTCAATTTGCTTACCGCCCCAATAGATCCAGCCCCCTCCTGTACTCCCTGTTCACCCATGACTGCATGGCCACGCACAGCTCCAACTCAATCACCAAGTTTGCAGACGACACTACAGTGGTAGGCCCGATTACCAATAATGACGAGACAGCCTACAGGGAGGAGGTGAGGGCCCTAGGAGTGTGGTGCCAGGAAAATAACCTCTCACTCAATGTCGACAAAACAAAGGTTTCCTGAATAACTGGGCCTGCTGGGACTGGAGAGGAGGCAGAGTGATGGTTAATCTCCTGAATAACTGGGCCTGCTGGGACTGGAGAGGAGGCAGAGTGATGGTTAATCTCCTGAATAACTGGGCCTGCTGGGACCGGAGAGGAGGCAGAGTGATGGTTAATCTCCTGAATAACTGGGCCTGCTGGGACCGGAGAGGAGGCAGAGTGATGGTTAATCTCCTGAATAACTGGGCCTGCTGGGACTGGAGAGGAGGCAGAGTGATGGTTAATCTCCTGAATAACTGGGCCTGCTGGGACCGGAGAGGAGGCAGAGTGATGGTTAATCTCCTGAATAACTGGGCCTGCTGGGACCGGAGAGGAGGCAGAGTGATGGTTAATCTCCTGAATAACTGGGCCTGCTGGGACTAGAGAGGAGGCAGAGTGATGGTTAATCTCCTGAATAACTGGGCCAGCTGGGACCGGAGAGGAGGCAGAGTGATGGTTAATCTCCTGAATAACTGGGCCTGCTGGGACTGGAGAGGAGGCAGAGTGATGGTTAATCTCCTGAATAACTGGGCCTGCTGGGACTGGAGAGGAGGCAGAGTGATGGTTAATCTCCTGAATAACTGGGCCTGCTGGGACTGGAGAGGAGGCAGAGTGATGGTTAATCTCCTGAATAACTGGGCCTGCTGTGATTGAAGAGGAGGCAGAGTGATGGTTAATCTCCTGAATAACTGGGCCTGCTGGGACTGGAGAGGAGGCAGAGTGATGGTTAATCTCCTGAATAACTGGGCCTGCTGGGAGCATACAGTGCATTCTGAAAATATTGCCTTTTTCCACATATTGTTACGGCAGTCTTATTCTAAAATGGATTAAATCATTTTTTCCACCCTCATCAACTACACACAATACCCCATAATGACATCACAATACCCCATAATGACATCACAATACCCAATAATGACATCACAATACCCAATAATGACATCACAATACCCAATAATGACATCACAATACCCAATAATGACAAAGAAAAAACAGTGATGAGCTTGGAGGGTACCAAATTTACCTTCCAAGCTCATCACTTAGCTCGGGGCCTTGGGTCTGAACCCCGCCCTGTGCAACTCGGTCCTGGACTTCCTGACGGGTCGCCCCCCATGGGGTTATGGTTCAACTCATACACTTCACTGATCCTCAACACAGGGGCCACACAAGGATGTATACTCCCTGTGGCCACAACAGACGACACAACAGTGGTAGGCTTGATTACCAACAATGACGAGACGGCCTACAGGGAGGAGGTGAGGGCCCTGGAGAGAGTGGTGCCAGGGAAATAACCTCTCTCAATGTCAACATAAAGAAAGAGCTGATCGTGGACTTCAGTGGAGAAGGTGGAAATCTTCAAGTTCCTCTGCTTACATATCACTGACAATCTGAAATGGTTCACCCACACAGACAGGCGTAACAGTGCCTTTTCAGCCTCCTGAGCTTTGCCCCTAAGACCCTCATAAACTTTTACAGATGCACCATTGACAATATCCTGTCGGGCTGTATCACTGCCTGGTACGGCAACTGCATGGACCACAAAGGCAGGGCTCTCCAGAGGGTGGTGAGGTCTGCTCAACGTATCACCGGGGTTACACTACCTGCCCTCCAGGACACCAACAGCACCCGATGTTACAGGAAGGCCAAGAAGACCATCAAGGACATCAACCACCGAGCCACTGCCTGTTCACCCTATCATCCAGAAGGTGAGGTCAGTACAGGTGCATCAAAGCTGGGACCGAGAGACTGAAAAACGGCTTCTATCTCAAGGCCATCAGACTGTTAAATAGTCACCACTAGCCGGCCCCCGCCCAGTACCGCCTGCCCTGAACTTAGCCACTGTCACTAGCCGGCCCCCGCCCAGTACCGCCCGCCCTGAACTTAGCCACTGTCACTAGCTGCCACAAGTTACTCAACCCTGCACCTTAGAGCTCTGGGAAGAGTCTTGGTGGTTCCAAACTTCTTTCATTTCAGAATGATGGATGCCACTGTTCTTGGGGACCTTCAATGCTGCAGACATTTTTGGTACCCTTCCCCAGATCTGTGCCTCGACACAATCCTGTCTCGGAACTCTACAGACAATTCTTTCGACTTCATGACTTGGTTTTTGCTCTGACATACACTGTCAACTGTGGGACCTTATATAGACAGGCCTTTTCAAATCATGCCCAATCAAGTGAATTTACCACAGGTGGACTCCAATCAAGTTGTAGAAACATCTCAAGGATGATAGATGGAAACATGGATTTACCTGAGCTCAATTTCGAGTCTCATTCCAAAGCGTCTGATTACTTAAAATATAAATCAGCGATTTCAGTATTTTTATTTTAATACATTTGTAAAAAATAAAAAAAAATACATGTTTTTCGCTTTGTCAGTATGGGGTATTGTGTGTAGATTGATAAAACTATTTAATCAGGTTTAGAATAAGGCTGTAACGTAACAAAATGTGCAAAAAGTCAAAGGGTCTGAATACTTTCTGAATGCACTCGACATACTAGTCAAAACACGTATTCTTCAGATATACTACATATTCTATCCATATACTGTCCAGAATGTCTATACATCCCATCACACATTTATACAGTGGGGCAAAAAAGTATTTCGTCAGCCACCAATTGTGCAAGTTCTCCCACTTAAAAAGATGAGAGAGGCCTGTAGTTTTCATTATAGGTACACTTCAACTATGACAGACAAAATGAGAAAAGAAAATCACTTTGTAGGATTTTTAATGAATTTATTTGCAAATTATGGTGGAAAATAAGTATTTGGTCAATATATATACAACCGTTCAAAAGTTTGGGGTCACTTAGAAATGTTCTTGTTTTTGAAAGAAAAGCACATGTTTTGTCCTTTAAAATAACATCAAATTGACCAGAAAAACAGTGTAGACATTGTTCATGTTGTAAATTACTATTGTAGCTGGAAACGGCAGATTTAAAAAAAAAAAAATGAATATCTACATAGGCGTACAGAAACCCATTATCAGCAACCATCACTCCTGTATTCCAATGGCACTTTGTTAGCTAATACAAGTTTATAATTTTAAAAGGCTAATTATGTTAGCACAGCTGAAAACTGTTGTTCTGATTAAAGAAGCAATAAAACTGGCCTTTGGGCTAGTTGAGTATGTGGAGCATCAGCATTTCTGTGTTCGATTAAAGGCTCAAAATGGCCAGAAACAAAGAACTGTCTTCTGAAACTCGTCAGTCTATTCTTGTGCTTGTTCTGAGAAATGATAGCTATTCCATGCGAGAAATTGCCAAGAAACTGAAGATCTCGTACAACTCTGTGTACTACTCCCTTCACAGAACAGCTTAAACTTGGCCTTCTAGGCAGAGTTGCAAAGAAAAAGCCACATCTCAGACTGGCCAATAAAAATAAAAGATAAAGATGGGCAAAAGAACACAGACACTGGACAGAAGGCCAGCATCCCGGAGTCGCCTCCTCACTGTTGACGTTGAGATTGGACAGAGGAACTCTGCCTAGAAGGCCAGCATCCCAGAATCGCCTCTTCACTGTTGATGTTGAGACTGGTGTTTTGCAGGTACTATTTAATGAAGCTGCCAGTTGAGGACTTGTGAGGCGTCTGTTTCTCAAACTAGACACTCTAATGTACTTGTCCTCTTTGCTCTTCCTAATATTTCTAAATTTCTTAATTCCATTTTTTTACTCATTAGATTTGTGTGTATTGTTGAAATGTTTTATATATTACTACACTGTTGGAGCATTTTGTCCTTTATACAAAGTGTTCTGTTTGGGGCAATTCCAATGCAACCACTCTCAATATTTTCAAGCATTGTGGTGGCTGCATCATGTTATGGGTGTGCTTGTAGTCGTTAAGGACTGGGGAGTTTTCAGGATACAAATAATCTGAATGGAGCTAAGCACAGGCAAAATCCTGGAGTAAAACCTGGTTCAGTATACTTTCCAACTTAAACTGCGAGATTAATTCACCTTTCAGCAAGACAACAACCTGAAACACAAGGTCAATCTACACTGGAGTTACTTATCAAGAAGACAGTGAATGTTCCTGAGTGGCTGAGTTACAGTTTTGACTTAAATCTACTTGAGAATCTGTGGCAAGACCTGAAAATGGTTGTCTAGCAATGATCAACAACCAATTTGACAGAGCTTGAAGAATTTCTTTAAAGATTGATGGGTAAATGTTTACAGAATCCAGGAGTGGAAAGCTCTTCGAGAATTACCCAGAAAGACTCACATCTGTAATCGTTGCCAAAGGTGCTTCTACAAAGTATTGACTAAAAGGTGCGAATACTAACTGTATTTAATTTTAAATACATTTGTAAAAATGTCTTAAAAAACGTATTTTCACTTTTTCATTATTTTGTGTGTAGATGAGTGAGAGAGAAAAAAATAACTATTGAATCCATTTTGAATTCAGGCCGTAACACAACAAAATGTGGAATAAGTCAAAGGGTATGAATACTTTCTGAAGGCACTGCAGGTATTACAGACTGGGTCAGGGAGAGGTGCACGTCCTGGTAATCCGTCTGGCCCTGCAGCCTTACTCTCGATGGTACAGCTGTAGAGCCTTCTACGGGTCCGGGCTATGAATACTTTCTGAAGGCACTGCAGTTAACTTAATCAACATGGTTTATGATACATTTAGTGTAGCAATCCCACTTTAATATGATGTAATTCAGATTTTATTAGGCTGCTTTTTACAGCCCTCTTTTACATGCCGTTCCTGTTACTCACAGAGGTTTGACGACACCAGCTATCCTAATGCTGGAATAGAAACCGTGATGCGACAAAGAGAAAGGTTTGAGGCGGGGTTGGTTGATATAAGGTATCCCTTCCCTTTAGACCTTAGGGTGGGCCAACTCGGGTTAGGCTTTCCTCGGTTTAGGCCTTCCTCGGGTTAGGACTTCCTCGGGTTAGGCCTTCCTCGCGTTAGGCCTTCCTTCAGGTTAGGCCTTCCTCGGGTTAGGCTTTCCTCGGGTTAGGCCTTCCTCGGGTTAGGCCTTCCTTCAGGTTAGGCCTTCCTCGGGTTAGGCCTTCTATTTGGGTTAGGCCTTCCTCGGGTTAGGCTTTCCTTCGGGTTAGGCCTTCCTCGGGTTAGGCTTTCCTCGGGTTAGGCCTTCTATTTGGGTTAGGCCTTCCTCGGGTTAGGCCTTCCTCGGGTTAGGCCTTCCTTCGGGTTAGGCCTTCCTCGGGTTAGGCCTTCCTTCGGGTTAGGCTTTCCTCGGGTTAGGCCTTCCTTCGGGTTAGGCCTTCCTCGGGTTAGGCCTTCCTCGGGTTAGGCCTTCCTCGGGTTAGGCTTTCCTCGGGTTAGGCCTTTCTTCGGGTTAGGCCTTCCTCGGGTTAGGCCTTCCTTCGGGTTAGGCCTTCCTCGGGTTAGGCTTTCCTCGGGATGGACCTTCCCGTCAGTGTACCTGTGCTGGGTGTTACCTCCACTGGATCTACCTGCCATGCGTTGTTTGTAACTGCCCTGATTATTTCCGTTGCTGGGTGTCTGAGATCAAAGTCTTCAGGCCATAAAGGGGTGCTGGCTGTGCTGTGTTGGCATAGCTCACTGTCCTCCTGTTTCCTGGTTCACAGTACTGTCTCTTTTATTTCTCTTGGACGGACTGGACAGGACAGACAATTGAACAGTGGCTGGGGACTGAACTGTCTACAGGACCAGGGAGAGCTTTCTAATAGACCTCTACAGCCATATAACCTCTACAGGTAAGACATGGGCTGCTATAGTGGGTGGTTTGAACCGTATTTGTCTTAACTTAATGGGATTTAAATGGGATTTGATTCTTAATGGGATTTAAATGGGATTTGATTCTTAATGGGATTTAAATGGGATTTGATTCTTAATGAGATTTAAATGGGATTCGGATTCTATTGAATCATTTGATTTCATATGAGACAGTAAAACCTAAACTTAAATTCAATTTATTGGAGCAGGAATCACAAGGCCTTAACCATCAGCTGTCACAATGTGTCAATATTGTTTTACTGTAAAAAGGGAGTGGTCTTGGCTGACATGGCAGCCATTTTGTACCACTGATATATTGTCTGTATCCAAAATGTCACACTATTCCCAGGATAGTGCAATACATTTTGACCAGGGTCCAATAGGGCTCTGGTCAAATGTAGTGCACTTCGTAGTGCACTTCGTAGTGCACTTTCTACACAATATGGTTTCATATACACCTGTGTTTTTTCTCTCTAAATCTATAGATTGGAGACGAGACATTTTTTAATCATGGTGGTTTTGAGGAAGGTAAGATACCTATTGCTTGTATGATTAGTAACAAGATCTATCCTCAACATTGTCTTTGACAGAAAATATGTCACAGACTGAATTTAAACATTATTTCGGGAGAGTAGTTAAAAGGATTTGAAGCAATGTCTTTCATAGCATGTCTGTGTAGGTGAATTTTCCATAGTTTTATCTCAGTATGGAGTCCAGTATTCTTAGTATTGAATATGTCCATCCCCCCTCACCCCCCAGGGTGAATGGGTGTGGGTAGACTCCGGGCAGGGAGTGGCCATCGGAGCTGAGGTCAAGCTGACCGACACTGGAAAGCTGCAGCTCTTCGATGATGAAGGAAAGGTACTGTACCTAGTTACCTGTCCAATACCTACCTGTACCTCCTAACTGTCTACTGGAAGGTACCTAGTTACCTGTCCAATACCTACCTGTACCTCCTAACTGTCTACTGGAAGGTACCTAGTTACCTGTCAATACCTACCTGTACCTCCTAACTGTTTACTGGAAGGTACCTAGTTACCTGTCCAATACCTACCTGTACCTCTAACTGTCTACTGGAAGGTACTGTACCTAGTTACCTGTCCAATACCTACCTGTACCTCCTAACTGTCTACTGGAAGGTACCTAGTTACCTGTCAATACCTACCTGTACCTCCTAACTGTCTACTGGAAGGTACCTAGTTACCTGTCCAATACCTACCTGTACCTCCTAACTGTCTACTGGAAGGTACCTAGTTACCTGTCCAATACCTACCTGTACCTCCTAACTGTCTACTGGAAGGTACCTAGTTACCTGTCCAATACCTACCTGTACCTCCTAACTGTCTACTGGAAGGTACCTAGTTACCTGTCAATACCTACCTGTACCTCCTAACTGTCTACTGGAAGGTACCTAGTTACCTGTCCAATACCTACCTGTACCTTCTAACTGTCTACTGGAAGGTACTGTACCTGAATTACCTGTCCAATACCTAGTTACCTGTCCAATACCTACCTGTACCTCCTAACTGTCTACTGGAAGGTACTGTACCTAGTTACCTGTCCAATACCTACCTGTACCTCCTAACTGTCTACTGGAAGGTACTGTACCTAGTTACCTGTCCAATACCTACCTGTACCTCCTAACTGTCTACTGGAAGGTACTGTACCTAGTTACCTGTCCAATACCTACCTGTACCTCCTAACTGTCTACTGGAAGGTACTGTACCTAGTTACCTGTCCAATACCTACCTGTACCTCCTAACTGTCTACTGGAAGGTACCTAGTTACCTGTCCAATACCTACCTGTACCCCTAACTGTCTACTGGAAGGTACTGTACCTAGTTACCTGTCCAATACCTACCTGTACCTCCTAAATTTCTACTGGAAGGTACTGTACCTAGTTACCTGTCCAATACCTACCTGTACCTCCTAACTGTCTACTGGAAGGTACTGTACCTAGTTACCTGTCCAATACCTACCTGTACCTCCTAACTGTCTACTGGAAGGTACTGTACCTAGTTACCTGTCCAATACCTACCTGTACCTCCTAACTGTCTACTGGAAGGTACCTAGTTACCTGTCCAATACCTACCTGTACCCCCTAACTGTCTAATGGAAGGTACTGTACCTGTCCTGTACACCTGAATGTTTTTGTGAAATATTGTAATGTGTAATGTCCTCTTTTTGTGCGTGTTTCAGTTGACTCTTTTGCCTTGAACCACTCCACAAAATAACTTCCCATGAGGACATTTATTTAGTCTTTTTTTGGTTATTTGAAGTGAAATGAAGAGTTGGATGTTTTTTTTTGTTGTTTTTTTTGTCTGTGAAATCTTTGGCCTCAGAATGAAATATTTCTCCTGATATTGTGATATATTGTGATAGTGTCATTGATCGTTGCAGGAGCATGAGATCAACAAGAAGAAAGAGGATGGTTTCCGGCCCATGCACCCTACGTCTGTTAACGGAGTGGACGACATGATCAGACTGGGAGACCTCAACGAGGCCGGGCTCCTCAGGAACCTCCTGGTCCGACACAAGGATGGGATCATCTACGTTAGTATATTACATACATATATTGTGGTGTACTATGTAAATTATTTAGTCCCTATTCATATCATTGTATCTGTAATCCACCCTACTAAGTTCTTAAAACAATCATTGCCCCCCCCCCCCAGCTGGAAATAGCATGTGCAAAATGGTACAAATTATGCCTTTGTTGATAACAACTCATAAGGAAGTTGCAGAGATGTGTGAGGTAGAGTCAGGTAGAACCAGGTAGAGTCAGGTAGAGTTCGGTTAAACCAGGTAGAGTCGGGTAGAACTGAGTAGAGTCTGGTAGAACCAGATAGAGTCTGGTAGAGTCTCGTAGAGTCATGTAGAGTCTGGTAGAACTGGGTAGAGTCTGGTAGAACCAGGGAGAACCAGGTAGAGTCTGGTAGAGTTCGGTTAAACCAGGCAGAGTCAGGTAGAGTCAGGTAGAGTCGGGTAGAGTCTGGTAGAGTTTGGTTAAACCAGATAGAGTCAGGTAGAGTTCGGTTAAACCAGGCAGAGTCAGGTAGAGTCTGGTAGAACCGGGTAGAGTCTGGTAGAACCGGGTAGAACCGGGTAGAACCGGGAGGAGTCAGGTAGAGTCTGGTAGAACTATGTGGAGTCTGGTAGAACCAGGTAGAGTCGGGTAGAGTCTGTAAGAACCAGGTAGAGTCTGGTAGAACCAGATAGAGTCTGGTAGAACCAGGTAGAGTCTGGTAGAACCAGGTAGACTCATGTAGAGTCTGGTAGGGTCATGTAGAGTTGTGTAGAGTCTGGTAGAACCAGGTAGAGTCGGGTAGAGTCTGGTAGAACCAGGCAGAGTCTGGTAGAACCAGATAGAGTCTGGTAGAACCAGGTAGAGTCTGGTAGAACCAGGTAGAGTCATGTAGAGTCTGGTAGGGTCATGTAGAGTTGTGTAGAGTCTGGTAGAACCAGGTAGAGTCGGGTAGAGTCTGGTAGAACCAGGCAGAGTCTGGCAGAGTCTGGTAGAGTTTGGTTAAACCAGGTAGAGTCAGGTAGAGTCTGGTAGAACCGGGTAGAGTCTGATAGAACCGGGTAGAGTCTGGTAGAACCGGGTAGAGTCTGGTAGAACCGGGTAGAGTCTGGTAGAGTCAGGTAGAACCACATATATTTTTATTGACAGACCACTGATCATAAGTGATCAAACATTATGCAAAGACTCAACGGTCATCTTCTTGGTTAAAAGAACCCCATTCACAATAGATGATATATAACTAGTCTGTTCATGATGACTGGTGGTTTACGCTCTAATGGAGACTCAGCACAGTATTCCTCTCTGACTGAAGTGAATGCTCTGTCTGTGACAGATAGATAGACTTTGCCCTGTAGTTAGGATAATCACACTGGTGTTTGTCTCCATAGAGACTAATGTTCCTCTTATGTGTTGAATGAGAACGTTCGGTGTTGCCCTGCCAACACCTAAACCACTGTTTGTCTGCTTGCTTTCATGAATCAGGACTTGTTATAGAAATATAGACAACAGGGGACGATGTTTGGTTTGATATTTTATATGTGGCTTTCTAACCTTTATAGATAGTAGGTTTTAGTATCGTAACTGAGTAAAAAAAAAGACACAATGCAAATGTTTTTATTTCAATTATTAAATCATTTCTTACTTTACCGTAATAACAAACACAAAAACAAACTATTTTTCAAGCAAGACTTTTGCTAGGACTGTCTGGGAGTGGTCTGAGTGGGAAGGGGGGAAACTAGTTGTTATTGGCAGAGAGTTTGGAACTGTCGATATTATTGGTCAATGAGTCAATTTACTGCCTGGTGACGTCGCCATGGATACTCCCGAGACTCCGCCCTCATGCAGACCTGCTGATTAGAAGGTCCAGTGTAGATTGTATTTTCAACCAGCAACTGTCAGGAAATAACAC
The DNA here is from genome assembly GCF_021184085.1 of Oncorhynchus gorbuscha. Taxonomy (NCBI): domain Eukaryota; kingdom Metazoa; phylum Chordata; class Actinopteri; order Salmoniformes; family Salmonidae; genus Oncorhynchus; species Oncorhynchus gorbuscha. Next base: position 3,835,539 of record NC_060187.1, on the reverse strand, counting down.
TGATTAAAAAAATAAAAATAAATGCTGTGGTACAATATGAGATAAAACACAGATAAATAATACTAACTGAATTCTGACTGCACTAGGCCTTTAAATGTCAAACCATTGGTTGTCTGGTTGTCATGGTATCTGGACAGTAAATCATGAACACTTCCTTGACTGAGTAGCCTCTGCGCTGTGTCCTGTCTGGAGGAGGTTGTATAGCCTCTTTCTCAGGCAAGCGAGACTAAGGGTTATACTGTAGCGTTACTGAATGTTGTTTTAATGGAATGGTGTTGTTGGACACACACTCTTTTCATCAGTAGTGCCACGTTCTGACGGATAACGTCTCTCTCATTCTCACACAATAACAGACACTCACACACACGCTCACATCACCCATCTCAGTACCACTGCGTGTGTGACAGCCACAACGTTCTCTGTGTTGTTTCTAGACTTACACAGGCTCCATTCTGGTGGCAGTGAACCCGTACCAGCTGCTGCCTCTCTATACTACAGAGCAGGTGCATCTGTATACGGACCGCCGGCTGGGAGAGCTGCCGCCACACGTCTTCGCCATCGCAGACAGCTGCTTCTTCAACATGAGACGCAACAAGAAGGACCAGTGCTGTGTCATCAGGTCGGAGAGGGGGGAGAGGGAGGGAGGGAGGGAGGGGGAGAGAGAGGGAGGGAGGGAGGGAGGGGAGAGAGAGGGAGCGAGGGGAGGGAGGGAGGGGAGAGAGGGGAGGGAGGGAGGGGAAGAGGGAGGGAGGGAGGGAGGGAGGGAGGGAGGGAGGGAGGGAGGGAGGGAGGGAGGGAGGGAGGGAGGGAGGGAGGGAGGGAGGGAGGGGGAGGGAGGGAGGGAGGGAGGGGAGAGAGAGGTGAGGAGGGAGGGGACGAGGGAGGGAGGGAGGGAGGGGGGGGAGGGGGAGGGCCAAGAGGTTGTACACATAAATCAGTTCAACGTCTAGATTTGGTGGGGTTGTCAACTCACTTGATTTCAACGTGAAATCAATAACAAAAACACGTAACATGTCATTGGGTTCAAAGGTCAACCAGTGGCGGTTTTAGCAGGTCGGTCATGTTGGGGGGGGGACAACAACAAAGAAGGATCCAAAGCCCCTGCACATTTACATTTAAGTCATTTAGCAGACGCTCTTCACCACGTAAACACTAAACAACAGACTCTGTAACGGTGACAAACTGTCAGTGTCCCAACAGAACTGCCTCACTCAAGAAAACAGTCTGTGTCTGTATGCAGCTTTATTAACTCAATGATATATATATATATATATATGTGTTTACATGGTTTGCAAACTGATATGTGACACGTATGCCAAAATAACATGCAATAAAGCCCCCCCCCCACACCCCAAAAAATACATATTTATAATCTGCCCCACCTTCCCTGAATTTTTTAAAATTGTACCTTTATTTAACCTTTATTTAACCTTTATTTAACCTTTATTTAACCAGGTAGTTGAGAATGACGGGTCGCCACTGAAGACAACATTGGCTTTTTAATAAAAAATAAAAAAATATGTTGATTCAAACGTCATCATATTGATTTTCTTTGGTGGGCAATCAAAGTGGAAACAACTTTTTTGATTCAACACGTTTTTGTTTGTTGCCCCTGTGTGTTTGGGGGGGGGGGGTAACTAGATTTGAGAAATCCAGGACCATACACCATGATAAAATCAACTAGAAGAGTTAGACTGTAATAGCCTTTAAAACAACAACGTTCCCTGTGTGTTTCAGTGGCGAGTCTGGAGCTGGAAAGACCGAGAGCACCAAGTTGATGCTGCAGTTCCTAGCTGCTGTCAGCGGACAGCACTCCTGGATAGAACAGCAGATTCTGGAGGCTAACCCTATACTGGAGGGTAAAGGCTTTGGGGCTGGCGTAAAGAGCATTTCATTTGATTTGATTTGATTCATGCGTTCATCAGGCTTGGATCTTCTTGCACCAGAATAATCAATGAATGTGATTTCAATCTGTTCTCCCTGTGGACATGTGGTCCCTTTCATAATGACATTTTTATTTTATTCACTACCTTACAAACATATTTTAACTTCTGCTTATTCTTTCAGCCTTTGGTAATGCCAAAACCATCCGCAATGACAATTCCAGTCGTTTTGGGAAGTACATAGACATTAACTTCACTAAGGGCGGGGCCATCGAAGGGGCTAAGATAGAGCAGTACCTCTTGGAGAAGTCTCGCGTCTGCAGACAGGTAGGATTTATATCCATACATACATTTACATCCATGAGAGAATGTCAATAAATATGTGTTACAATTAAACAGGGGTGTGACAGTTAAAGGGGTGTGACAATTAAAGGGGGTGTTACAATTAAAGGGGGTGTTACAATTAAACAGGGGTGTGACAATTAAACAGGGGTGTTACAATTAAAGGGGTGTTACAATTAAAGGGGGTGTTACAGTTAAAGGGGGTGTTACAGTTAAAGGGGGTGTTACAGTTAAAGGGGGTGTTACAGTTAAAGGGGGTGTTACAATTAAAGGGGGTGTTACAGTTAAAGGGGGTGTTACAGTTAAAGGGGGTGTTACAGTTAAAGGGGTGTTACAATTAAAGGGGTGTTACAGTTAAAGGGGGTGTTACAGTTAAAGGGGGTGTTACAGTTAAAGGGGGTGTTACAGTTAAAGGGGGTGTTACAGTTAAAGGGGTGTTTGTTTGTCAGGCCCCTGAGGAGAGGAACTACCACATCTTCTACTGTATGTTGATGGGGATGCCAGCTGAACAGAAGAAGATCCTGTCTCTAGGCAACGCCTCCGAGTACAACTACCTCACCATGGTAACAACACAGACATATTCACAGAGTGGACAAAACATTATGAACACCTGCTCTTTCCATGACACAGACTGACCAGGTGAATCCAGGCGAAAGCTATGATCCCTTATTGATGTCACTTGTTAAATCCACTTCAATCAGTGTAGATGAAGGGGAGGAGACATGTTAAAGAAGGATTTTAAAATTGTGAGGCAATTGAGACATGAACTGTGTGTGTGCCATTCAGAGGGTGAACGGGCAAGACAAAATATTTAAGTGTCTTTGAACGAGGTATGGTAGTAGGTGCCAGGCACTGGTTGGTGTCAAGAACTGCAACGCTGCTGGGTTTTCCCACACTCAACAGTTTCCCCGTGTGTATCAAGAATGGTCCACCACCCAAAGGACATCCAGCCAACTTGACACAACTGTGGGAAGCATTGGAGTCTACATGGGACAGCACAATATTAGGAAGGTGTTCTTAATGTTTGGTATACTCAGTGTATATGCTAATAGTTTGTATTTACATGTATTGTGTTTATGGACCTGATTGGTACTACTACCAACACCTGGGATAGTGCGCGCTAACCAAGGTCGCCAGGTGCACGGTGTTTCCTCCGACACATTGGTGCGGCTGGCTTCCGGGTTGGATGCGCTGTGTTAAAGAAGCAGTGCGGCTTGGTTGGGTTGTGTATCGGAGGACGCATGACTTTCAACCTTCGTCTCTCCCGAGCCCGTACGGGAGTTATAGCGATGAGACAAGATAGTAGCTACTAAAACAATTGGATACCACCGAAATTGGGGAGAAAAAGGGGGGTAAAATTCACACCAAAAAAAACAAAATAACGATGAAATAAAAATGAACAGTGCTTCTGTATGAGTTGTGAACGGATAATTGTTCATTGATGTAAATGGAGACCAGATCCAAAATGCATCAGTATCATCCTCGTTCTGAGCCTGGTTGTTGTCCTTCTGCGTTGTCAGGGTAACTGCACCAGTTGCGATGGGCGTGATGACATTAAGGAGTACGCCCACTTCCGCTCGGCCATGAAGATCCTGATGTTTTCTGAGAATGACTCCTGGGAGATCAACAAACTGCTGGCCGCCATGCTGCACCTGGGAAACGTCCACTTTGAAGGTCGGGATCAGGGAGGAGAGGAGAGGTTTATATCTATGAAGGTCAGGATCAGGGAGGAGAGGAGAGGTTTATATGTCTGAAGATCATGATCAGGGAGGAGAGGAGAGGTTTATATGTCTGAAGGTCAGGATCAGGGAGGAGAGGAGAGGTTTATATGTCTGAAGGTCAGGATCAGGGAGGAGAGGAGAGGTTTATATGTCTGAAGGTCAGGATCAGGGAGGAGAGGAGAGGTTTATATGTCTGAAGGTCAGGATCAGGGAGGAGAGGAGAGGTTTATATCTATGAAGGTCAGGATCAGGGAGGAGAGGAGAGGTTTGTAGGTCTGAAGGTCAGGATCAGGGAGGAGAGGAGAGGTTTATATCTATGAAGGTCAGGATCAGGGAGGAGAGGAGAGGTTTGTAGGTCTGAAGGTCAGGATCAGGGAGGAGAGGAGAGGTTTATAGGTCTGAAGGTCAGGATCAGGGAGGAGAGGAGAGGTTTATATGTCTGAAGGTCAGGATCAGGGAGGAGAGGAGAGGTTTATATGTCTGAAGGTCAGGATCAGAGAGGAGAGGTTTATACCCTCAGGGAGGGTTTTATAATTTTGCTCTATTCACCCTATCCTTGCATCTCTCTCCCTAGGATTGGGACTTTACCCCAACCCCTCTCTCCTGGTCTAGGACTGGGACTTTACCCCAACCCCTCTCTCCTGGTCTAGGTCTGGGACTTACCCCAACCCCTCTCTCCTGGTCTAGGACTGGGACTTTACCCCAACCCCTCTCTCCTGGTCTAGGACTGGGACTTTACCCCAACCCCTCTCTCCTGGTCTAGGACTGGGACTTTACCCCAACCCCTCTCTCCTGGTCTAGGTCTGGGACTTTACCCCAACCCTCTCCTGGTCTAGGACTGGGACTTTACCCCAACCCCTCTCTCCTGGTCTAGGACTGGGACTTTACCCCAACCCCTCTCTCCTGGTCTAGGACTGGGACTTTACCCCAACCCCTCTCTCCTGGTCTAGGACTGGGACTTTACCCCAACCCCTCTCTCCTGGTCTAGGTCTGGGACTTTACCCCAACCCCTCTCTCCTGGTCTAGGACTGGGACTTTACCCCAACCCCTCTCTCCTGGTCTAGGTCTGGGACTTTACCCCAACCCCTCTCTCCTGGTCTAGGACTGGGACTTTACCCCAACCCCTCTCTCCTGGTCTAGGATTGGGACTTTACCCCAACCCCTCTCTCCTGGTCTAGGACTGGGACTTTACCCTAACCCCTCTCTCCTGGTCTAGGTCTGGGACTTTACCCCAACCCCTCTCTCCTGGTCTAGGATTGGGACTTTACCCTTAACCCTCTCTCCTGGTCTAGTATTGGGACTTTACCCCAACCCCTCTCTCCTGGTCTAGGACTGGGACTTTACCCTTAACCCCTCTCTCCTGGTCTAGGTCTGGGACTTTACCCCAGCCCCTCTCTCCTGGTCTAGGACTGGGACTTTACCCCAACCCCTCTCTCCTGGTCTAGGATTGGGACTTTACCCTTAACCCCTCATCTCTTCTTGGACCTACTACTATAATAAGGTTTAGAAGGAGGTGATAAAAACAGGAGGTGAGGAATCACGGAAAGACAAGTTGAGATAGAGCCGTGGTTTGGGGCTGTTGGAGAGGAAGTCATTTTTTTGCATGTCAAATCCATTTTTTGCATGTCAAATCCATTGGTCTGTTGAAGTACCTGCTGTAACTGACTTCCGTATCTTTGATCCTTCCAGCCACCATTTTGAATAATCTGGAGAGCTGTGACGTCATGACGTCACATCATTTCAACATGGCAGTCAAACTTCTGGAGGTGAGCCTGTCACTATCCTCAATCCCAGCCTGTCACTAGCCTCAATCCCAGCCTGTCACTAGCCTCAATCCCAGCCTGTCACTAGCCTCAATCCCAGCCTGTCACTAGCCTCAATCCCAGCCTGTCACTAGCCTCAATCCCAGCCTGTCACTATCCTCAATCCCAGCCTGTCACTAGCCTCAATCCCAGCCTGTCACTAGCCTCAATCCCAGCCTGTCACTAGCCTCAATCCCAGCCTGTCACTAGCCTCAATCCCAGCCTGTCATTAGCCTCAATCCCAGCCTGTCACTAGCCTCAATCCCAGCCTGTCACTAGCCTCAATCCCAACCTGTCACTAGCCTCAATCCCAACCTGTCACTAGCCTCAATCCCAGCCTGTCACTATCCTCAATCCCAGCCTGTCACTAGCCTCAATCCCAGCCTGTCACTAGCCTCAATCCCAACCTGTCACTAGCCTCAATCCCAGCCTGTCACTATCCTCAATCCCAGCCTGTCACTAGCCTCAATCCCAGCCTGTCACTAGCCTCAATCCCAGCCTGTCACTAGCCTCAATCCCAGCCGGTCACTAGCCTCAATCCCAGCCTGTCACTAGCCTCAATCCCAGCCTGTCACTAGCCTCAATCCCAGCCTGTCACTAGCCTCAATCAGCCTGTCACAGGCCTCCCAGCCCCAGCCTCAATCCCCAGCCTGTCACTCGCCTCAATCCCAGCCTGTCACTCGCCTCAATCCCAGCCTGTCACTAGCCTCAATCCCAGCCTGTCACTCGCCTGTCACTAGCCTCTCAGCCTGTCACTAGCCTCAATCCCAGCCTTTCACTAGCCTCAATCCCAGCCTGTCCTCCTCAATCCCAGCCTGTCACTAGCCTGTCAAATCCCAGCCTGTCACCCAGCCTAGGCCTCAGTCCCAGCCTGTCACCCCAGCCTCAATCCCAGCCTTTCACTAGCCTCAATCCCAGCCTGTCACTAGCCTCAATCCCAGCCTGTCCTCAATCCCAGCCTGTCACTAGCCTCAATCCCAGCCTGTCACTCCTCAATCCCAGCCTGGTCACTAGCCTCAATCCCAGCCTGTCACTAGCCTCAATCCCAGCCTGTCACCCCAGCCTGTCTCCCAGCCTAGGGCCTCCCCAGCCTGTCACTAGCCTCAATCCCAGCCTGTCACTAGCCTCAATCCCAGCCTGTCACTAGCCTCAATCCCAGCCTGTCACTGCAGCCTCAATCCCAGCCTGTCACTAGCCTCAATCCCAGCCTGTCAATCCCAGCCTGTCACTATCCTCAATCCCAGCCTGTCACTAGCCTCAATCCCAGCCTGTCACTAGCCTCAATACCAGCCTGTCTCTAGCCTCAATCCCAGCCTGTCACTAGCCTCAATACCAGCCTGTCACAGGCCTCAGTCCCAGCCTGTCACTAGCCTCAATCCCAGCCTGTCACTAGCCTCAATCCCAGCCTGTCACTAGCTTCAATCCCAGCCTGTCACTAGCCTCAATCCCAGCCTGTCACTATCCTCAATCCCAGCCTGTCACTAGCCTCAATCCCAGCCTGTCACTATCCTCAATCCCAGCCTGTCACTAGCCTCAATCCCAGCCTGTCACTATCCTCAATCCCCAGCCTGTCAATCCCAGCCTGTCACTAGCCTCAATCCCAGCCTGTCACTCAATCCCAGCCTGTCACTATCCTCAATCCCAGCCTGTCACTAGCCTCAATCCCAGCCTGTCACTATCCTCAATCCCAGCCTGTCTCTAGCCTCAATCCCAGCCTGTCACTAGCCTCAATCCCAGCCTGTCACTAGCCTCAATCCCAGCCTGTCACTATCCTCAATCCCAGCCTGTCTCTAGCCTCAATCCCAGCCTGTCATTAGCCTCAATCCCAGCCTGTCACTAGCCTCAATCCCAGCCTGTCACTAGCCTCAATCCCAGCATGTCACTAGCATCAATCCCAGCATGTCACTATCCTCAATCCCAGCCTGTCACTAGCCTCAATCCCAGCCTGTCACTAGACTCAATCCCAGCATGTCACTAGCCTCAATCCCAGCCAGTCACTAGCCTCAATCCCAGACGTTCTAGATGTCTCCGTACCCCGGAAACTGCTTTTGGTTCTCAGGAATACGATAGGTTACACAAGACTATGGTGTGATATCTGTTAGCTCCAGACTAACATGTTACTGACCTCTGTAATGTCCCTCTCTGTGTGTGGTTCAGGTGGACCCCAAGGCCCTGGAGAAGAGTCTGACCCAGCGTTCCTTCATGACCTCCAGGGAGAGTGTGACCAAACCTCTCACCTCAGCCCAGGCCATGGACGGCAAAGACGCATTTGTCAAGGTGAGACTGGTACCACTTCTTGTCTTGCCAAATTGAGGGAAAATGACAAGACAGCACAAACTGATCTGGGACCAGGCTAGGTAATGAACATAGGAGTTGGCAAGACTACACAAACAGACCTGGGACCAGGCTAGGTAATGACCATAGGAGTTACATTACATCACATTTAAGTCATTTAGCAGACGCTCTTATCCAGAGCGACTTACAAATTGGTGCATTCACCTTATGACATCCAGTGGAACAGTCACTTTACAATAGTGCATCTAAATCTTAAAGGGGGGGGGTACTTATCCTATCCTAGGTATTCCTTAAAGAGGTTGACAAGACAACACAAACAGACCTGGGACCAGGCTAGGTAATGACCATAGGAGTTGACAAGACAACACAAACAGACATGGGACCAGGCTAGGTAATGACCATAGGAGTT
>NC_060187.1:3394431-3476931 GCF_021184085.1 Oncorhynchus gorbuscha | reverse complement strand
CTCCACACTATTGTTGTGTGTCTTCTGCATGTCCTCCACGCTATTGTTGTGTGTCCTCCACGCTATTGTTGTGTGTCTTCTGCATGTCCTCCACGCTATTGTTGTGTGTCTTCTGCATGTCCTCCACACTATTGTTGTGTGTCCTCCACACTATTGTTGTGTGTCTTCTATTGTTGTGTGTCCTCCACACTATTGTTGTGTGTCTTCTGCATGTCCTCCACACTATTGTTGTGTGTCTTCTGCATGTCCTCCACACTATTGTTGTGTGTCCTCCACACTATTGTTGTGTGTCTTCTGTGTGTCCTCCACACTATTGTTGTGTGTCTTCTATGTGTCCTCCACATTATTGTTGTGTGTCTTCTGTGTGTCCTCCACACTATTGTTGTGTGTCTTCTGTGTGTCCTCCACACTATTGTTGTGTGTCCTCCACACTATTGTTGTGTGTCTTCTCCTCCACACTATTGTTGTGTGTCTTCTGGGTCCTCCACACTATTGTCTTCTCCTCCACACTATTGTTGTGTGTCTTCTGTGTGTCCTCCACACTATTGTTGTGTGTCCTCCACACTATTGCTGTGTGTCCTCCACACTATTGTTGTGTGTCCTCCACACTATTGTTGTGTGTCCTCCACGCTATTGTTGTGTGTCCTCCACACTATTGTTGTGTGTCTTCTGTGTGTCCTCCACACTATTGCTGTGTGTCCTCCACTCTATTGTTGTGTGTCCTCCACACTATTGTTGTGTGTCTTCTGTGTGTCCTCCACACTATTGTTGTGTGTCCTCCACACTATTGTTGTGTGTCTTCTGTGTGAAACCAGTGGACAGCCAGTGAAAAATGCGCTCTTGCAACAGATGCATCGTGCAGAGCCAAGCCTATGGAATAACAGATGCATCGTGCAGAGCCAAGCCTATGGAATAACAGATGCATCGTACAGAGCCAAGCCTATAGAATAACAGATGCATCGTGCAGAGCCAAGCCTATGGAATAACAGATGCATCGTGCAGATCCAAGCCTATGGAATAACAGATGCATCGTGCAGAGCCAAGCCTATGGAATAACAGATGCATCGTGCAGAGCCAAGCCTATAGAATAACAGATGCATCGTGCAGAGCCAAGCCTATGGAATAACAGATGCATCGTACAGAGCCAAGCCTATAGAATAACAGCTGCATCATGCAGAGCCAAGCCTATAGAATAACAGATGCATCGTGCAGAGCCAAGCCTATGGAATAACAGATGCATCGTGCAGAGCCAAGCCTATGGAATAACAGATGCATCGTGCAGAGCCAAGCCTATGGAATAACAGATGCATCGTGCAGAGCCAAGCCTATGGAATAACAGATGCATTGTGCAGAGCCAAGCCTATGGAATAACAGATGCATCGTGCAGAGCCAAGCCTATAGAATAACAGATGCATCGTGCAGGGCCAAGCCTATAGAATAACAGATGCATCGTGCAGAGCCAAGCCTATGGAATAACAGATGCATCGTGCAGAGCCAAGCCTATAGAATAACAGATGCATCGTGCAGAGCCAAGCCTATAGAATAACAGATGCATCGTGCAGAGCCAAGCCTATAGAATAACAGATGCATCGTGCAGAGCCAAGCCAGATGCATGGAATAACAGGAATAACAGATGCATCGTGCAGAGCCAAGCCTATGGAATAACAGATGCATCGTGCAGAGCCAAGCCTATAGAATAACAGATGCATCGTGCAGAGCCAAGCCTATGGAATAACAGATGCATCGTGCAGAGCCAAGCCTATGGAATAACAGATGCATCGTGCAGAGCCAAGCCTATAGAATAACAGATGCATCGTGCAGAGCCAAACCTATGGAATAACAGATGCATCGTGCAGAGCCAAGCCTATAGAATAACAGATGCATCGTGCAGAGCCAAACCTATGGAATAACAGATGCATCGTGCAGAGCCAAGCCTATGGAATAACAGATGCATCGTGCAGAGCCAAACCTATGGAATAACAGATGCATCGTGCAGAGCCAAGCCTATGGAATAACAGATGCATCGTACAGAGCCAAGCCTATGGAATAACAGATGCATTGTGCAGGGCCAAGCCTATGGAATAACAGATGCATCGTGCAGAGCCAAGCCTATGGAATAACAGATGCATCGTGCAGAGCCAAGCCTATGGAATAACAGATGCATCGTGCAGAGCCAAGCCTATGGAATAACAGATGCATCGTGCAGAGCCAAGCCTATGGAATAACAGATGCATCGTGCAGAGCCAAGCCTATGGAATAACAGCTGCATCGTGCAGAGCCAAGCCTATGGAATAACAGATGCATCGTGCAGAGCCAAGCTTATGGAATAACAGATGCATCGTGCAGAGCCAAGCCTATGGAATAACAGCTGCATCGTGCAGAGCCAAGCCTATGGAATAACAGATGCATCGTGCAGAGCCAAGCCTATGGAATAACAGATGCATCGTGCAGAGCCAAGACTATAGAATAACAGATGCATCGTGCAGAGCCAAGCCTATGGAATAACAGATGCATCGTACAGAGCCAAGCCTATGGAATAACAGCTGCATCGTGCAGAGCCAAGCCTATGGAATAACAGATGGGGCTTTTATTGCTCATTCTAATTCATGCTGATTAAAATAATCCATAAGACTAATGGACACATACATGATCACACTTGTACACTTTAGATATACTTAAATGGGCAATCTGTAGTTGTCACATTCATTTTTTATATTTTACTATTTTCTACATTGCATAATAATAGTGAAAACATCAAAACTAAGAAATAACACATATGGAATCATGTAGTAACCAAAAAAGTGTTAAACAAATCAAAATATAGTTTAGATTGTAACGGTCCTATGTGTAGCTGGTGTAGGGAGTTTGGCACAGGACAGCAGATATGAGTAACTAAAATACTTTACTCAAGAATAAACAAATATACAAGGCAACAATGATAGCCCACAAACACAGACCGAATTACAATAAACAATCACTCATGAAAACAACATGGGGAACAGAGGGTTAAATAATAAACAGGTAATTGGTTGAGTGAAGTCAGGTGTGATAAGACAAAGACAGAACAAATGGAAAATGAAAAGTGGATCGGCGGTGGCTAGAAACCCACCCCCGACTTCGGTGTGGCAGAAATCCCCCCTCTTGACCCGCGTGCCGACAGTGACCTCGGGGACAACCCGGAGGACGAGGCGCAGGGCGATCCGGATGGAGATGGTGAACTCCCGCAGCAACGAAGGTTCCAGGATTTCCTCCACCGACATCCAGCATCTCTCCTCCGGACCGTACCCCTCCCACTCCATGAGGTACTGAAGGCCCCTCGCACGACGCCTCGAGTCCAGGATGGCTCAAACAGCATACACCGGGGCCCCCTCGATGTCCAGAGGGGGCGGAGGAACCTCCTGCACCTCAGCTTCCTGGAGTGGACCAGCCACCACCGGCCTGAGGAGAGACACATGTAATGAGGGATTAATACGATAATCCGACCACGGCTGTTGTGGAACGGGTAGGGGTTGGAATTTCCCTCTGGGCAGGTGCCAGGGAGCCTTGCACTGGGCGCTCACCGAGCAGGAGGAAATATAAAACCTCATGTCCTTGGCCAAGGTGGGCCACCAGTACTTCCCACTAAGCCAACGCACCGCCGACCGATGCCAGGATAACCAGAGGAGGGTGACATATGGGCCCAATAGATCAAACGGTCATGGACAGCAGACGAAACAGACAGGCGCTCAGCTGGACACTGGGGGGGAAGTGGGCTCTGTGCGTAACGCCTGCTCGATGTCCGCATCCAGCTCCCACACCACCGGTGCCGCTAGGCAATAGGCCGGAAGTACGGGAGTGTGATCCATGGTCGCTCCTCTGTGTCATACATCCGGGACAGAGCGTCTGCCTTAGCGTTCTGGGAACCTGGTCTGTAGGATAGAGTGAAAACAAAAATGGGTAAAGAACATAGCCCACCTTGCCTGTCGAGGGTTCAGTCTCCTCGCCTCCCGGATGTACTCCAGATTGCGGGGATCAGTACAGATGAGAAAAGGGTGTTTAGCCCCCTCAAGCCAATGTCTCCACGCCTTCAGAGCCTTGACAGCCAACAGCTCCAGGTCCCCCACATCATAGTTTTTGCACAATCCCCCCCCCCCTCCGTCGATGAGGTGGTAATTTAGTCGCCCTCTTCTTACAGAAGGCTGGAGCCAAATCTACGTATTCTTATTACCCAACCAGGGTCAGCTCAGCACCACAGGAAACACAGGAGAACCAGGGTCAGCCCAGCACCACAGGAAACACAGGAGGACCAGGGTCAGCCCAGCACCACAGGAAACACAGGAGAACCAGGGTCAGCTCAGCACCACAGGAAACACAGGAGAACCAGGGTCAGCTCAGCACCACAGGAAACACAGGAGAACCAGGGTCAGCCCAGCACCACAGGAAACACAGGAGAACCAGGGTCAGCCCAGCACCACAGGAAACACAGGAGAACCAGGGTCAGCTCAGCACCACAGGAAACACAGGAGAACCAGGGTCAGCTCAGCACCACAGGAAACACAGGAGAACCAATGAGGAAGAGACTGATTCTCTCCTTATGACCCTCCTGCGTAACCATGTCTAGTGGAGAAGTGGCCTCCCTAATCAGCCCTGACCCTAATGGTCGACTATCTAGGGCGGGCACAGGGAAGGGCAAAGCCACAGGAACAAGGGGAATCCCTAAACTATGAGCAAATGAACGGTCAAAATCTACGAGCACCTTATGCTGGGAATGAGGGGAAAACTCAGGAAATGAAATAAACACATACATGTGAGGAACAGGGGGCTCTAGGTGAGCCTGGTGCCGACTCACCTGGGGTGACACGATAGTGCCCTGCCTGCTGCCTCGACTCCCTGAGGAACCACCCCAGCACTGACCAGCAGTGTGCCCTCTGCGGCCACAGATTGTGCAGGGAATGGCCCCTCCACCGGTCGCCCTAAGCGCAGCACCTCCCAGCTCCATGGACGTCGGAGCGGAGGTGGATGGAACTGACAGGTCCCGATCCGGACTTCCGCGGGTAGCCAGCAGATTGTCCAGCCGGATGGACATGTACACCAGCTGGTCCAATGTGAGGGTGGTGTCTCGGCAGGCTAATTCCCGACGGACGTCCTCGCACAGACTGCACCTGTAATGATCGATCAGGGCCCTGTCGTTCCATCCCACGCAGGCGGCCAGGGTCCGGATGTCCAAGGTGAAATCCTGCGCTCTCCTCGCCCCCTGCCTCAGGTGGAACAGACGTTCACCCGCTGCTCGACCCTCAGGCGTGTGGTCGAACACTGCCCGAACACTGCCCGTAAACGCCGGGGGAACTCTGCGTAATGGTCCAACGCCGCATCTCCCTCACTCCATACGGCGTTAGCCCACTACAGGGCTTTGCCTGAGAGGCAGGAGACGAAGAAGGACATGCTCTCACGTCCCGAAGGAACTGGGTGGACGGTCACCGGAACCCCTTTCATCCGGCAGCCGTCCCATCATACTCCCTCGGGACCGCTGCCAGATCCCGCTGGAACCGGGTGAAGGAGGTGTGGACAGTGGGACCTGCTGTAGTGGGGCTGGTGTGTAAGACAAAGACAAAACAAATGGAAATTGAAAAGTGGATCGGAGATGGATTGATGGGAACGCAGTAGGAATGATGGGCATCTACGGGAACGGGAACGCAGAAGTGAAAGGAGGTCAGGTCTCGGTCACACTCGTTCATGCGCTGCATCTCACTCCCGAAGAACATTTTATTGGGGGATTGAAAGCAGTTGTGTAAAACAAATGGAAAATGGAAAGAGGATCGGCGATGCCTAGAAGGCCGGTGACGTCGACCGCCGAACGCCACGGAGAGGGACCGACTTCGGTGGAAGTCTCTACTGTATATAGCCTCTCTACTGTATGTAGCCTCTCTACTGTATATAGCCTCTCTAATGTATATAGCCTCTCTACTGTATGTTGCCTCTGTACTGTTATAACCTCTCTACTGTATATAGCCTCTCTACTGTATATAGCCTCTCTACTGTATATAGCCTCTCTACTGTATGTAGCCTCTCTACTGTATATAGCCTCTCTACTGTAGATAGCTTCTCTACTGTATATAGCCATTTCTACTGTATATAGCCTCTCTACTGTATGTAGCCTCTCTACTGTATGTAGCCTCTCTACTGTATATAGCCTCTCTACTGTATATAGCCTCTCTATTGTATATAGCCTCTCTACTGTATATAGCCTCTCTATTGTATATAGCCTCTCTACTGTATATAGCCTCTCTACTATATATAGTCTCTCTACTGTATATAGCCTCTCTACTGTATATAGTCTCTCTACTATATATAGCCTCTCTACTGTATATAGCCTCTCTACTGTATATAGCCTCTCTATTGTATATAGCCTCTCTACTGTATATAGACTCTCTACTATATATAGCCTCTCTACTGTATATAGCCTCTCTACTGTATATAGCCTCTCTACTGTATATAGCCTCTCTACTGTATATAGCCTCTCTACTATATATAGCCTCTACTGTATATAGCCTCTCTACTGTATATAGCCTCTCTACTGTTATAGCCTCTCTACTGTATATAGCCTCTCTACTGTATATAGCCTCTCTACTGTATATAGCCTCTCTACTGTATATAGCCTCTCTACTGTATATAGCCTCTCTACTGTTATAGCCTCTACTGTATATAGCCTCTCTACTGTTATAGCCTCTCTACTGTATATAGCCTCTCTACTGTATATAGCCTCTCTACTGTATATAGCCTCTCTACTGTATATAGCCTCTCTACTGTATATAGCCTCTCTACTGTATATAGCCTTGCTACTCTTATTTTCAAATGACCTTTCATTGTTGTTGTATTTCTTTACTTACACACACACACACACACACACACACACACACACACACACACACACACACACACACACACACACACACACACACACACACACACACACACACACACACACACACACACACACACACACACACACACACACACACACAGAGACTTGATCATTTACTCTCAGCTGAACAACACAACTGCCACTTGAATGGTGTATGGGGTTAGTTTCAGGGAGGATGGTAATTGTTTTCTGATTTGTTCCAGTGTCTCTGTTCTGAACTCCGCTCCGACAGACGTAGTACCAGGACTAGCGGGCCTATACATTGCCAGTAAAAACAGACTAAGCCGTCACACATTACAAATGAGATGACCTTTCCAGTGAGTTTGTCTGTATACACCGTAAGGGGATCCCAGGGCAGTGAAACTAACTGCACAATAGGCTCAAATCAGCTGGGTTTATCTACACGCTTGATCTTCTACTGATACTCCTATTAATGTGTGGTGTGAAAAGTAGTTTACAAAACTGCTCCCAGGCAGCACAAGGTAACCAGTTGTAGAAACCCTCTGAAGTTGTACAGAAAAACACTAAGAGAAAAATATGCGTTTTGTTTTTAACCTTCACCCATTTGGCTACTCACACAGATCTAAGGACCTGTCATGCGTTTGAAATATAATATATAAATATAAATTAAATAAATAAATAATAAATATAAATATACCATCTCAATGAAATTTGTTTTAATTACACTGTACGCAATTTTATGATCGTCACAGGATCTTCAGATGAGTAGAGGTTGGCTTGTCATACTGATTGATATATGTTGTCTACAACAGGACTCCTCCTTGTTGTGTTAGACTCCTCCTTGTTGTGTTAGACTCCTCCTTGTTGTGTTAGACTCCTCCTTGTTGTGTTAGACTCCTCCTTGTTGTGTTAGACTCCTCCTTGTTTTGTTAGACTCCTCCTTGTTGTGTTAGACTCCTCCTTGTTGTGTTAGACTCCTCCTTGTTTTGTTAGACACCTCCTTGTTGTGTTAGACTCCTCCTTGTTGTGTTAGACTCCTCCTTGTTGTGTTAGACTCCTCCTTGTTGTGTTAGACTCCTCCTTGTTTTGTTAGACTCCTCCTTGTTGTGTTAGACTCCTCCTTGTAGTGTTAGACTCCTCCTTGTTGTGTTAGACTCCTCCTTGTTGTACTGGACTCCTCCTTGTTGTGTTAGACTCCTCCTTGTTTTGTTAGACTCCTCCTTGTTGTGTTAGACTCCTCCTTGTTGTGTTAGACTCCTCCTTGTTGTGTTAGACTCCTCCTTGTTGCGTTAGACTCCTCCTTGTTGCGTTAGACTCCTCCTTGTTACGTTAGACTCCTCCTTATTGCGTTAGACTCCTCCTTGTTGCGTTAGACTCCTCCTTGTTGCGTTAGACTCCTCCTTGTTACGTTAGACTCCTCCTTGTTGTACTGGACTCCTCCTTGTTGTGTTAGACTCCTCCTTGTTGCGTTAGACTCCTCCTTGTTACGTTAGACTCCTCCTTGTTGTGTTAGACTCCTCCTTGTTGCGTTAGACTCCTCCTTGTTGCGTTAGACTCCTCCTTGTTGCGTTAGACTCCTCCTTGTTGCGTTAGACTCCTCCTTGTTGCGTTAGACTCCTCCTTGTTGCGTTAGACTCCTCCTTGTTACGTTAGACTCCTTGTTGTACTGGACTGCATACAACCTCTAATTCATTGTTTGATTAAAAAACAACAGCAGATGTTATGTCTTGTGAAGGTGACAACAGGCTTGACACATGGTTGCTGTTAACTCTTAGATGTGGCATTGGTGGTATACAGATTGTGGTGGTCCTATGTGCTGGCAGAGATACAGCTTGAAACATCAAGACACAGAGTGGGTCGACATCTTAAAGGAATTGCCAATGGTGACAACCACAACAACAGAGGTATCCTAAAACACTCTCAAACGTGAGTTCATTGCTCAACTCGATTCGTGTGAACATTTATCTAGATGATAAGCATCGGTGTCAATGTAGCTAACTGGCTTATCAAAAGTTCTTGTCAAGTGAAAGTTTAACCTCTCGTCATGGTGACGACTTGCCTTGATTAACATGGCAGTAAAGCCGTTATAGGAGCCAACAGCCATGTATCACAGCAAGGTGACAACAGGCTTTTCCCCCTTAAATTACAATACACCACACCCAGCGGTGTGACAGGGCGTTTTAGAATATGGTCTGGCATGTAGGATCCCTTGATTATCTCTGCATAATGTTTAGCTTGGTGTGTTTAAGGGGAGACTCGTCCTGTATAGACATCCAGACAGACAAGAGGAAGATCCTCATGGATACTCAAACTCAACAACACTTTTTACGACCCTGTTGCGACCACAAACCAAACCAAAGTAAAAAAATTGCACCAAACTGTGTTCCAAGACGTTCAACTGGTGAAGCAAAGATAACCCACTACCGGTAGGTGGTTTTGGCAAATCTACGAGAGACAAACACTGCTATGATCTCAAGACCAGAAAAAAGTGTGGTAAATCTGTATTTAACTTGAATCTCTCCCCCTGTTACCCTCGCTGTGGAATCAGACAGTCAGACTGAATCTCCCCCTCTGTTACCCTCGCTGTGGAATCAGACAGTCAGACTGAATCTCTCCCCTTGTTACCCTCGCTGTGGAATCAGACAGTCAGACTGAATCTCTCCCCTTGTTACCCTCGCTGTGGAATCAGACAGTCAGACTGAATCTCTCCCCCTGTTACCCTCGCTGTGGAATCAGACAGACCCTCGCTGTGGAATCAGACAGACTGAATCTCTCCCCCTGTTACCCTCGCTGTGGAATCAGACAGTCAGACTGAATCTTTCCCCCTGTTACCCTCGCTGTGGAATCAGACAGTCAGACTGTATCACATAGGGCTCTGGTTAAAAAAAAGTAGTGCCATATGGAATAGGGTGCCATAGGGCTCTGGTCAAAAGTAGTGCACTACGTAGGGAATAGGGTGCCACCTGGGACTAAAACTAAGTGAGACAAATGATTATAACACTACTATTGTACGGCTACTTAGAATGCATGCACAAAATCAACGATCCTTGTACAGTTATCACAATTTGCATTGAATCCAGGACATGCAAACAAACTGCTTTACATGGCAAACATAGGTGGTGAACCAGAAACCAGCCCTGTCTGATATGACTCACAAAGGTGAATGAGGTTAATATTCTATTTGGAGAGAAAGAAAATGTCATGAATGAAAAACAATTTGATTAAATATCTATTCATTTCATTTGTAACATTTTTTTTATTTTATTTACAAGATTATAATTATTTGTTTGAAGCTGTAAAACCTGATGTTGAAACAATAACAAGGCTGACATCGGGGTTTTGGTAAAAAAAAATAAGAAAAAGCTGAGGAATGCGCACCTGGAGAAATGTAACCACTCTCAGAGGCAATAAACACAGCGCTGGATGTAAGGACCGTCCACGATATCAACATGAGAGTTTTATAGATATTCTATGCAGAAATCGATCCGCAATTTCCTGGTTGCTAAAATTGGAATAGTTCACCTTAATTTCAGTTTATGTGACAAAACTGTCAGGACCTGGTTACGAACCCGGGTCTCCGGAGTGAGAAACAGTCACTAAACCAACTGGGCCACGAATAGTCAGCAGAACCCAGAAGATGAGGCAGACACAGCAGTACTTGAGACGGTGTATTTAATGAAGTAAAAAGTGAAGTTCTTCAGGAAAACATGTAACTCCACAACCTCAAAAGGAATTCCAAAAGAACAAAGGCAATCCTCCAAGACAAAAAGGCAAATCCACAAGGTGGAAGGCCTCAAAAATACAAAAACAAACAAAAAGAACCAAAAAACAGAATTAAACAAAACCAAAAAACAGAATTCAAAAACAAAAAACAAACAAGAACCAAAAAACAGAATTCCACAAGAACCAAAAAACAGAATTCCACAAGAACCAAAAAACAGAATTCCACAAGAACCAAAAAACAGAATTCCACAAGAACCAAAAAACAGAATTCCACAAGAACCAAAAAACAGAATTCCACAAGAACCAAAAAACAGAATTCCACAAGAACCAAAAAACAGAATTCCACAAGAGAGTCCACCGGGATCACCAAGAGCTCACAGAGTACTAGGGCTGGGTGCTAACATACAAACACGAAGCAAAGAACTGAGTAAAACAAAGGGTTTAAATACAATCAGGGGAAACGAGGCACAGGTGCAAATAATAATGGGGATCAAGGGAAAACAAAAGGTCAAAAGGCACAATGGGGGCATCTAGTGACCAAAAACCGGAACAACCCTGGCCAAATCCTGACAAAAACAAGCCAAGTATTGTGCAGAGGATCCTTTTATCATCTTAACCGTTGCAAAATATATTTTCCATAACCAGAAATATTGTATTGTCAGCTGGTGTATAAAACTGAAAGTAAAAGATGCGAAACTTAAGAACGGGAAGCATAGAAATAGCACACATAGAATAGATCTACCGCTTCTTAGACTGGCTTATCAACGGGAATGGCAGATCTATAACACATAGAACAGATCTACTGTTTCTTAGACTGGCTTATCAATGGGAATGGTAGATCTATAACACATAGAACAGATCTACTGCTTCTTAGACTGGCTTATCAATGGGAATGGTAGATCTATTACACATAGAACAGATCTACCGCTTCTTTACAAGTTTAAAAAAAACAATGTAGCAACTAAGGATTCTAGCTTTTTAATTTAATTTATTTTAATGAACCTTTATTTAACTAGGCAAGTCAGTTAAGAACAAATTCTTATTTACAATCACAGCCCACTCCGGGCCAAACCATGACAACGCTGTGCTCTGCCCCTATGAGACTCCCAATCACAGCCCACCCCGGGCCAAACCCAGACAACGCTGGGCTCCGCCCCTATGAGACTCCCAATCACAGCCCACCCCGGGCCAAACCCGGACAACGCTGGGCTCCGCCCCTATGAGACTCCCAATCACAGCTGCCACCCCGGGCCAAACCCGGACAACGCTGGGCTCCGCCCCTATGAGACTCCCAATCACAGCCCACCCCGGGCCAAACCCGGACAACGCTGGGCTCCGCCCCTATGAGACTCCCAATCACAGCCCACCCCGGGCCAAACCCGGACAACGCTGGGCTCCGCCCCTATGAGACTCCCAATCACAGCCCACCCCGGGCCAAACCCGGACAACGCTGGGCTCCGCCCCTATGAGACTCCCAATCACAGCCCACCCCGGGCCAAACCCGGACAATGCTGGGCTCCGCCCCTATGAGACTCCCAATCACAGCCCACACCGGGCCAAACCATGACAACGCTGGGCTCCGCCCCTATGAGACTCCCAATCACAGCCCACCCCGGGTCAAACCCAGACAACGCTGGGCTCCGCCCCTATGAGACTCCCAATCACAGCCCACCCGGGCCAAACCATGACAACGCTGGGCTCCGCCCCTATGAGACTCCCAATCACGGCCCACCCCGGGCCAAACCCAGACAACGATTTGCCCCGCCCCTATGAGACTCCCAATCACGGCCCACCCCGGGCCAAACCATGACAACGCTGGGCTCCGCCCCTATGAGACTCCCAATCACGGCCCACCCCGGGCCAAACCATGACAACGCTGTGCTCCGCCCCTATGAGACTCCCAATCACAGCCCACCCCGGGCCAGACCCAGACAATGCTGGGCTCCGCCCCTATGAGACTTCCAATCACGGCCCACCCCGGGCCAAACCATGACAACGCTGGGCTCCGCCCCTATGAGACTCCCAATTACGGCCCACCCCGGGCCAAACCCAGACAACGCTGGGCTCCGCCCCTATGAGACTCCCAATCACGGCCCACCCCGGGCCAAACCCAGACAATGCTGGGCTCCGCCCCTATGAGACTCCCAATCACAGCCCACCCCGGGCCAAACCATGACAACGCTGGGCTCCGCCCCTATGAGACTCCCAATCACGGCCCACCCCGGGCCAAACCCAGACAACGCTGGGCTCCTCCCCTATGAGACTCCCAATCACAGCCCACCCCGGGCCAAACCCAGACAACGCTGGGCTCCTCCCCTATGAGACTCCCAATCACAGCCCACCCCGGGCCAAACCCAGACAACGCTGGGCTCCGCCCCTATGAGACTCCCAATCACAGCCCACCCCGGGCCAAACCCAGACAACGCTGGGCTCCGCCCCTATGAGACTCCCAATTACGGCCCACCCCGGGCCAAACCCAGACAACGCTGGGCTCCGCCCCTATGAGACTCCCAATCACGGCCCACCCCGGGCCAAACCCAGACAACGCTGGGCTCCGCCCCTATGAGACTCCCAATCACGGCCCACCCCGGGCCAAACCCGGACAACGCTGGGCTCCGCCCCTATGAGACTCCCAATCACGGCCCACACCGGGCCAAACCCGGACAACGCTGGGCTCCGCCCCTATGAGACTCCCAATCACGGCCCACCCCGGGCCAAACCCGGACAACGCTGGGCTCCGCCCCTATGAGACTCCCAATCACGGCCCACCCCGGGCCAAACCCGGACAACGCTGGGCTCCGCCCCTATGAGACTCCCAATCACAGCCAGACATGATACAGCCTGGGATGCTGACATCATTTTTCATTTTTTTTGAAAGTACATTTTGTTAATTCAGATTTTTTTTCACGGGGGGTGCTTCAGCACCATCAGCACCCCTACTTCCCACAGCTATGCTTACATGGATACATTACTGCCTTACATGGTCAAACATCTCCACCGACTCTCTGACCTGTGGTAGTTCCTGCTCTGACGTCACCGCCTGCCACTCAGGTCTGGGGGGGAAAGAAGTTTCACTTTCTTAGTGGGATTCAGAAACGGTTGATTCCTAGAAAGCCGAGGTAAGAGAAACATGGAAACCTCTTTTCCTATTTAATTATTTTAACATAGGAGATTATAGAAATGTAGCTTTTGATGCCATGTTGTTAGCTTTTTTTATATATATGTAAAGAAATGCAGAAGAAATAGCTACATTTCGGTGATGGTTGTTACTGTTGCTGAGTTGGAAGTCGAGGGCTGCCCGCTCGGAAAGGAGGTCGAGAGTTTTGATTTTTCACCACTAAGCGAACTTGTTACATTTTACAAAGACATATTGTATCAGTAGTTTGAAGTAAAGAACATAGTACTGGACAGGTCTGAGTGAGGTTGTGTCTGTGGTCTGCATGACCGATACGGAAGAGAATGTTTTAGCTTCGCGGGGCAACGTCTATTTTCTGTTTCTTCCCCATTTAATAGTTTCATTATTTATCATTTGAATAGTTTTGTTGACACTGCCGTAGTCTAGAGAAGCGACACACTTGTCAATCCTGACGTGTAAACACGACTGTCTTTTACTTGTCAAAAACAATCTGTTCAGCTGGTTCAGGAGAGCCTGTCTGCGCAGGCGCAGTGCAGGAGGCCATGTGAAGTCCATGACACTTCCTAACACATCCGACTTGTTTCAGTGAATACGGGCTTTATTAAGCTACCATGTAATACTACACTTGAGCCTAGTTCTTACCATAATTATCAATCATTGAATAGAGGTTAATGTAATATGTAGATGCTTATTTTGTTTTTCATACTGACACAGTTTACAAGGACTCAATTTGCTCCCAATGCATTTCAAGAATGGAAATATGTAAGTCTGGGGACTAATCATCATGTCAGCACACCAAATACATTGTTCTGTTCATCTCCAAAGTAGCTAACATGTTGCAATTTTAATATCTTCCCCCTCAAGTTGCTGCTGAAGAGATTCGTATCAATTCAAATCAAACTCTTACTTTGATATGAATTTCAAATCAATAACATCAAGGTCCCCAGAGAGCTCAGCTTGCTCATCAAACCGAATATATATCGGAGTCATCCTTCCTCACACATCATTAAACCCAACTGTCTTTAAGAACTCTGCTTTAAAAGAACATGTTTGACAGTCGTGGAGACTGGATGCTCAAGTTAAAAGTGAAGAGTCCCTCAGCTATCTGCCTTGCTTTGAGCCCAGGCAGCACTTACTACGAGGCTGAGACTAGAGGCACTACCAGGCCTGTGTGTGTGTGTTTTTAATAGAAGGTTTTAATGGCTGTTGGGCTGGGGGGAAAAAGATGTATAAATCTCAGGTGAGATCAGGATACTTGCAGGATTGCAGAGCTACTCATGTGGTACTATTATTCATGAGGATTTGAATCCCGACCCACTATATTCTGTTAACTCCTATCCAGAACATTATATATATATATATATGACACAACATGTTATTAGTGTACATTTTTAATTATCAACCTTATAATACACCTTGAAGAGCTTGAGTACATATTGAGATATAGTGCAGTCGGAGAAAAACAAATTCCTAGTGGCTAAGTGCAGAATGACTGATGTCACATTACACATAAGGAAGAGCAGGAGGATTGATCGGTCAGCAGAGAGAGAGAGAGGAGACTGCATCCATCCCTCCACACTCTGTGTTCCAAATGGCACCGTTTTCCCATGGTGCACTGCTTTTGACCCAAGCCCTTTGGAACAGGTAACTGTTCTGCTCTGATCTGGACAGCCATGATTTATTACTGTGAAGGAGGCTGTATGATGTAGGTGAAAGGCTGATCTCTCACCTTACACGGCTCAGTGATATAGTGATGGTGAAAGGCTGATCTCTCACCTTACTCTGCTCAGTGACATAGTGATGGTGAAAGGCTGATCTCTCACCTTACTCTGCTCAGTGACATAGTGATGGTGAAAGGCTGATCTCTCACCTTACTCTGCTCAGTGACATAGTGATGGTGAAAGGCTGATCTCTCACCTTACTCTGCTCAGTGACATAGTGATGGTGAAAGGCTGATCTCTCACCTTACTCTGCTCAGTGACATAGTGATGGTGAAAGGCTGATCTCTCACCTTACTCTGCTCAGTGACATAGTGATGGTGAAAGGCTGATCTCTCACCTTACTCTGCTCAGTGACATAGTGATGGTGAAAGGCTGATCTCTCACCTTACTCTGCTCAGTGACATAGTGATGGTGAAAGGCTGATCTCTCACCTTACTCTGCTCAGTGACATAGTGATGGTGAAAGGCTGATCTCTCACCTTACTCTGCTCAGTGACATAGTGATGGTGAAAGGCTGATCTCTCACCTTACTCTGCTCAGTGACATAGTGATGGTGAAAGGCTGATCTCTCACCTTACTCTGCTCAGTGACATAGTGATGGTGAAAGGCTGATCTCTCACCTTACTCTGCTCAGTGACATAGTGATGGTGAAAGGCTGATCTCTCACCTTACACGGCTCAGTGATATAGTGATGGTGAAAGGCTGATCTCTCACCTTACTCTGCTCAGTGACATAGTGATGGTGAAAGGTTGATCTCTCACCTTACTCTGCTCAGTGACATAGTGATGGTGAAAGGCTGACCTCTCACCTTACTCTGCTCAGTGACATAGTGATGGAAAGACTCAATGCTGCGCCTCGTTCAACGTTCAGAAACACTGTCAGTGTCATACTATGACTTTGTTGATGTGACAGACTGGTCCTTCTTGTCCATCATACCAACCAACTAGTCCTTCTTGTCCATCATACCAACCAACTAGTCCTTCTTGTCCATCATACCAACCAACTAGTCCTTCTTGTCCATCATACCAACCAACTAGTCCTTCTTGTCCATCATACCAACCAACTAGTCCTTCTTGTCCATCATACCAACCAACTAGTCCTTCTTGTCCATCATACCAACCAACTAGTCCTTCTTGTCCATCATACCAACCAACTAGTCCTTCTTGTCCATCATACCAACCAACTAGTCCTTCTTGTCCATCATACCCACCAACTAGTCCTTCCTGTCCATCATGTCAACCAACTGGTCCATCATGTCAACCAACTGGTCCTTCCTGTCCATCATACCCACCAACTGGTCCTTATTGTCCATCATACCCACCAACTGGTCCTTCCTGTCCATCATGTCAACCAACTGGTCCTTCCTGTCCATCATACCCACCAACTGGTCCTTCCTGTCCATCATACACACCAACTGGTCCTTCCTGTCCATCATACACACCAACTGGTCCTTCCTGTCCATCATACACACCAACTGGTCCTTCCTGTATGGTCCTTCTGTAGCTCAGTTGGTAGAGCATGGCGCTTGTAACGCCAGGGTAGTGGGTTCGATCCCCGGGACCACCCATACGTAGAATGTATGCACACATGACTGTAAGTCGCTTTGGATAAAAGCGTCTGCTAAATGGCATATATTCCTGTCCATCATACACACCAACTGGTCCTTCCTGTCCATCATACCCTCCAACTAGTCCTTCCTGTCCATCATACCCACCAACTAGTCCTTCCTGTCCATCATACCCACCAACTAGTCCTTCCTGTCCATCATGTCAACCAACTAGTCCTTCCTGTCCATCATGTCAACCAACTGGTCCTTCCTGTCCATCATGTCCACCAACTAGTCCTTCCTGTCCGTCGTGTCAACCAACTGGTCCTTCCTGTCCATCATGTCAATCAACTAGTCCTTCCTGTCCATCATGTCAACCAACCGACCAGTTGGTTGACCAGACAGACAGGAAGGACCAGTTGGTTGATACAGACAAACAGACAGGAAGGACCAGTTGGTTGACAGACAGACAGACAGACAGACAGACAGACAGACAGACAGACAGACAGACAGACAGACAGACAGACAGACAGACAGACAGACAGACAGACAGACAGACAGACAGACAGACAGACAGACCAGACAGACAGACACAGACAGACAGACCCAGACAGACAGACCAGACAGAAGACAGACAGACAGACAGACAGACAGACAGACAGACAGACAGACAGACAGACAGACAGACAGACAGACAGACAGGAAGGACCAGTTGGTTGAGACAGACAGACAGACAGACAGACAGACAGACAGACAGACAGACAGACAGACAGACCCACCCACCCACCCACCCACCCAGCCAGTTGGTTGATACAGACAGGAAGAACCAGTTGGTTGATACAGACAGGAAGAACCAGTTGGTTGATACAGACAGGAAGGACCAGTTGGTTGACCAGACAGACAGGAAGGACCAGTTGGTTGATACAGACAGACAGACAGGAAGGACCAGTTGGTTGACCAGACAGACAGGAAGGACCAGTTGGTTGATACAGACAGACAGGCTGATAGACAGGAAGGACCAGTTGGTTGACCAGACAGACAGGAAGTACCAGTTGGTTGATACAGACAGACAGGCTGATAGACAGGAAGGACAGGGAAAGAGTAGCCTGCTCCTTATGCTGAGTTCAGTTTCAGGAGCACTGTATCATTAGCCTGGTCCCAGATCTGTTTGTGCCATTGCCAACTTTATTTCTCATGTTTGGCATGACAGCACTGTCAGACTGGCGCTCAGGCTACTGTACAATGAATTCAATGATATGAACTCTTAAGGCTGGAGCAGAATAGTGTCTGTTTGGTATTGGCCTTTGTGCGAAGGATTACATAACTTCTCAGAAAATAGAATGAATGACTTTGAACCTTGTAGTCATTGGTTCTATTTCTATACCAAGCTCTCCCAGGAAGGACTGTTGTAGAGGTTGTAGTCATTGGTTCTATTTCTATACCAAGCTCTCCCAGGAAGGACTGTTGTAGAGGTTGTAGTCATTGGTTCTATTTCTATACCAAGCTCTCCCAGGAAGGACTGTTGTAGAGGTTGTAGTCATTGGTTCTATTTCTATACCAAGCTCTCCCAGGAAGGACTGTTGTAGAGGTTGTAGTCATAATGTATTTCTATACCAAGCTCTCCCAGGAAGGACTGTTGTAGAGGTTGTAGTCATAATGTATTTCTATACCAAGCTCTCCCAGGAAGGACTGTTGTAGAGGTTGTAGTCATAATGTATTTCTATACCAAGCTCTCCCAGGAAGGACTGTTGTAGAGGTTGTAGTCATAATGTATTTCTATACCAAGCTCTCCCAGGAAGGACTGTTGTAGAGGTTGTAGTCATAATGTATTTCTATACCAAGCTCTCCCAGGAAGGACTGTTGTAGAGGTTGTAGTCATTGGTTCTATTTCTATACCAAGCTCTCCCAGGAAGGACTGTTGTAGAGGTTGTAGTCATTGGTTCTATTTCTATACCAAGCTCTCCCAGGAAGGACTGTTGTAGAGGTTGTAGTCATTGGTTCTATTTCTATACCAAGCTCTCCCAGGAAGGACTGTTGTAGAGGTTGTAGTCATTGGTTCTATTTCTATACCAAGCTCTCCCAGGAAGGACTGTTGTAGAGGTTGTAGTCATAATGTATTTCTGACCCAAGCTCTCCCAGGAAGGACTGTTGTAGAGGTTGTAGTCATTGGTTCTATTTCTATACCAAGCTCTCCCAGGAAGGACTGTTGTAGAGGTTGTAGTCATAATGTATTTCTGACCCAAGCTCTCCCAGGAAGGACTGTTGTAGAGGTTGTAGTCATTGGTTCTATTTCTATACCAAGCTCTCCCAGGAAGGACTGCTGTAGAGGTTGTAGTCATTGGTTCTATTTCTATACCAAGCTCTCCCAGGAAGGACTGTTGTAGAGGTTGTAGTCATAATGTATTTCTGACCCAAGCTCTCCCAGGAAGGACTGTTGTAGAGGTTGTAGTCATTGTTCTATTTCTGACCAAGCTCTCCCAGGAAGGACTGTTGTAGAGGTTGTAGTCATTGGTTCTATTTCTGACCCAAGCTCTCCCAGGAAGGACTGTTGTAGAGGTTGTAGTCATAATGTATTTCTGACCCAAGCTCTCCCAGGAAGGACTGTTGTAGAGGTTGTAGTCATAATGTATTTCTGACCCAAGCTCTCCCAGGAAGGACTGTTGTAGAGGTTGTAGTCATTGGTTCTATTTCTGACCCAAGCTCTCCCAGGAAGGACTGTTGTAGAGGTTGTAGTCATAATGTATTTCTGACCCAAGCTCTCCCAGGAAGGACTGTTGTAGAGGTTGTAGTCATAATGTATTTCTGACCCTAGTTCACCCTGACCCAGCTCAGACAGTCCTACATGCCTGCTCTCTCTTTCAGACGTGAAGAAAGAAGCACTGACCTGGAGGAGACCAAAGAACCGTCGTACCAGCTGTTAGGTCAATACTTCCACAGGAAGAGGTAGGTCTAGTCATACTACAGTTGTCTTCCTGTTAGGTCCTATTGCTTCCTGTTAGGTCCTATTGCTTCCTGTTAGGTCCTATTGCTTCCTGTTAGGTCCTATTGCTTCCTGTTAGGTCCTATTGCTTCCTGTTATGTCCTATTGCTTCCTGTTATGTCCTATTGCTTCCTGTTATGTCCTATTGCTTCCTGCTGGGTCCTATTGCTTCCTGTTATGTCCTATTGCTTCCTGCTGGGTCCTATTGCTTCCTGTTATGTCCTATTGCTTCCTGCTGGGTCCTATTGCTTCCTGTTATGTCCTATTGCTTCCTGTTATGTCCTATTGCTTCCTGTTATGTCCTATTGCTTCCTGTTAGGTCCTATTGCTTCCTGTTATGCCCTATTGCTTCCTGTTATGTCCTATTGCTCCCTGCTGGGTCCTATTGCTCCCTGCTGGGTCCTATTGCTTCCTGTTAGGTCCTATTGCTTCCTGCTGGGTCCTATTGCTCCCTGCTGGGTCCTATTGCACCCTGCTGGGTCCTATTGCTCCCTGCTGGGTCCTATTGCTCCCTGCTGGGTCCTATTGCTCCCTGCTGGGTCCTATTGCTCCCTGCTGGGTCCTATTGCTCCCTGCTGGGTCCTATTGCTTCCTGTTAGGTCCTATTGCTTCCTGTTAGGTCCTATTGCTTCCTGTTAGGTCCTATTGCTTCCTGTTATGTCCTATTGCTTCCTGCTGGGTCATATTGCTTCCTGCTAGGTCATATTGCTTCCTGTTCAGTTACTTGAGGAGTGTTGCCTTGGAGCTTCCTGTAATCGTTTCAACCCCTCCCTCCACTGTCCATTGGAACAGAGTTTGGTTTTGTGATTGGGTGTCCCCACTCCTCAGCTTGAAATGTCTCCCTCAAAATGCTAGCTTTTCGCTGGCATAGCTGGCTAAGACATTGCCAAGAGGACGCTCGGGTATGTTTTTGTGAGAACGAGAACTCAAGGAGTGGTGATGGACAACGATGCCTGTTGGACCAGCATTACCGGGGGACTGTCTCAGTCATCAGTAATTATGTTGTGTTAATCACCAGCAGACCGTCTGGGTGACAGACAGTGGGACTCACTGTTAAATAGATTATTAGTACATTCCTGTGAGGTACAGGACCAGGGCTAACTTTATTCATTTAATGACGTGTTTGTCTTTAGGCTACTGAATCGGTGGTTCAGAGGGGGCTGCCATTAGTGCTGAGCAATTGGGGTGTGGGGGGGGGGGGTAGTAGACTGTTGGCCTTGTCCCTGTAGACTAGACTGTTGGCCTTGTCCCTGTAGACTAGACTGTTGGCCCCTTGTTGGCCTTGTCCCTGTAGACTAGACTGTTGGCCTTGTCCCTGATGCTGGCCTTACTAGTCCTTGTCCCTGTAGACTGACTTGGCCTTGTCCCTGTACTAGACTGTTGGCCTTGTCCCTGTAGACTAGACTGTTGGCCTTGTCCCTGTAGACTAGACTGTTGGCCTTGTCCCTGTACTAGACTGTTGGCCTTGTCCCTGTAGACTAGACTGTTGGCCTTGTCCCTGTAGACTAGACTGTTGGCCTTGTCCCTGTAGACTAGACTGTTGGCCTTGTCCCTGTAGACTAGACTGTTGGCCTTGTCCCTGTAGACTAGACTGTTGGCCTTGTCCCTGTAGACTAGACTGTTGGCCTTGTCCCTGTAGACTAGACTGTTGGCCTTGTCCCTGTAGACTAGACTGTTGGCAGGACAGAAGTAGTGCCACTCTCTCTCTCTCTCTGCTGTCGGCTCTATATTACTGTCCCCTATGTTGCTGAATCAGAGCTCAGACATTACAACTCACTAGAAGGAAAGATGTGGGAGTCTGGAGATATACAGCGTGTGTTCAGTGTTTTGGATTTTCCAACTGCAAAAAAATATTGGCATCTTTTGTTCATCTTCAGAACTGTAATTACCTGTGTGTGTGTGTGTGTGTGTGTGTGTGTGTGTGTGTGTGTGTGTGTGCTACCTGTGTGTGTGTGTGCTACCTGTGTGTGTGTGTGCTACCTGTGTGTGTGTGTGTGCTACCTGTGTGTGTGTGCTACCTGTGTGTGTGTGTGTGTGTGTGTGTGTGTGTGTGTGTGTGTGTGTGTGTGTGTGTGTGTCTGTGACTGGTGTTCCGGACGCATCCCAAAGGGTGTGGGGGGGGGGGCACGAGCTCTGGGGCCCCATGTGCCTGTCATCGGTGTCATAAAAAGAAGGGATGTATACATTATTTTGACAGTAACTCTCCAGAAGGTCCTTCAGAAACATTTATTTGTGTGTGTGTGTGTTTCTTGTGCTTCAGGAATGTGACTGAAAAAAGTGCCTCAGGCCTTTTTAAAAAGAATGTAACTGATTGAAACTAAGGGGATATGGGTGAACAAATGCTGTTGTCAAGGCTACGACGTTGCCAGTGGGATGAGTGGCGCTTCCTCAGGTGTTCCGTAGCTCATATCAGACCCGAGAGAGAGAGCCTGATGCTTCTCAGGTAGATCTTTACGAGTTTTAGTTTAGAAAACCATCTCTCAACGGGAGCGACAGTTACAGGGATGGTTAAAATCAGCCTGATTGTCGTTGCGAAGTCAGGGGAAACTGGACGGAAGGGCGTGGTGCTTCAAATACAGCCGTTCTGCGACATCTTTAGTTCTGTGGACGGGTCGTTCTGTGGACGATAAACTGGCAGATTCAAACAAGTAGCCTAGTGTTTTCAGAACGTTGGGCCAAGTAGCCTTGTGTTTAAGATCGTTGGGCCAAGTAGCCTTGTGTTTAAGAACGTTGGGCCAAGTGGCCTAGAACGTTGGGCCAAGTAGCCTTGTGTTTTCAGAACGTTGGGCCAAGTAGCCTAGAATGTTGGGCCAAGTAGCCTTGTGTTTTCAGAACGTTGGGCCAAGTAGCCTAGAACGTTGGGCCAAGTGGCCTAGAACGTTGGGCCAAGTAGCCTTGTGTTTTCAGAACGTTGGGCCAAGTAGCCTAGAACGTTGGGCCAAGTGGCCTAGAACGTTGGGCCAAGTAGCCTTGTGTTTTCAGAACATTGGGCCAAGTAGCCTAGAACGTTGGGCCAAGTGGCCTTGTGTTTAAGAACGTTGGGTCAAGTGGCCTAGAACGTTGGGCCAAGTAGCCTTGTGTGTAAGAACGTTGGGCCAAGTAGCCTAGAATGTTGGGCCAAGTAGCCTTGTGTTTAAGAACGTTGGGCCAAGTAGCCTAGAACGTTGGGTCAAGTAGCCTTGTGTTTAAGAACGTTGGGCCAAGTAGCCTAGTGTTTAAGAACGTTGGGCCAAGTAGCCTAGTGTTTTAAGAACGTTGGGCCAAGTAGCCTAGTGTTTGAAGAACGTTGGGCCAAGTAGCCTAGTGTTTTAAGAACGTTGGGCCAAGTAGCCTAGTGTTTTAAGAATGTTGGGCCAAGTAGCCTAGTGTTTTAAGACCGTTGGGCCAAGTAGCCTAGTGTTTTAAGAACGTCGGGCCAAGTAGCCTAGTGTTTAAGAACGTTGGGCCAGTAACCCGAAAGGTTGGTTTGAATCCCTGAGCCGACAAGGTGTAAAATCTGCCTTTGTCCTTGAGCAAGACACTTATCCAGAGCAATTAGGGTTAAGAGAGTCTCCCAAATGACTAAAATGTCAACATAAATCTTTTAGTGGACAAGCATTCTTGAAAAAATAAGTTTGGTTCATGTTGGTGACATGTGTTAACATTGCCAAAGCAAGTGAGGTAGATAATATATAAAGTGAAATAAACAATAAAAATTAACAGTAGACATTACACATACAGAAAGTTTCAAAACAATAAAGACATTACAAATGTCATATTATACATATATATATATACAGTGTTTTAACAATGTACAAATGGTAAAGGACACAAGATAAAATAAATAAGCATAGATATGGGTTGTATTTACAATGGTGCGTGTTCTTCACTGGTTGCCCTTTTCTCGTGGCAACAGGTCACAAATCTTGCTGCTTTGATGGCACACTGTGGAATTTCACCCAGTAGATATGGGAGTTTTTCAAAATTTGATTTGTTTTCGAATTCTTTGTGGATCTGTGTAATCTGGGGGAAATATGTCTCTCTAATATGGTCATACATTGGGCAGGAGGTTAGGAAGTGCAGCTCAGTTTCCACCTCATTTTGTGGGCAGTGAGCACATAGCCTGTCTTCTCTTGAGAGCCATGTCTGACTACGGCGGCCTTTCTCAATAGCAAGGCTATGCTCACTGAGTCTGTACATAGTCAAAACTTTCCTTAATTTGGGTCAGTCACAGTGGACAGGTATTCTGCCGCTGTGTACTCTCTGTGTAGGGCCAAATAGCATTCTAGTTTGCTCTGTTTTTTTTGTTAATTCTTTCCAATGTGTTAAGTAATTATCTTTTTGTTATCTCATGATTTGGTTGGGTCTAATTGTGTTTCTGTCCTGGGGCTCTGTAGGGTGTGTTTGTGTTTGTGAACAGAGCCCCAGGACCAGCTTGCTTAGGGGACTCTTCTCCAGGTTCATCTCTCTGTAGGTGATGGCTTTGTTATGGAAGGTTTGGGAATCACTTCCTTTTAGGTGGTTGTAGAATTTAAAGGCTCTTTTCTGGATTTTGATAATTAGTGGGTATCGGCCTAATTCTGCTCTGCATGTATTATTTGGTGTTCTACGTTGTACACGGAGGATATTTTTGCAGAATTCTGCGTGCAGAGTCTCTCTCTCTCTCTCTCTCTCCACTTCAAATGTTTTCCAGCCTGTCAGTTTATACTCTGAGACACATTTATTTTAATACAAGCTGGGCCCACAGTAGAAGTAGCAGGAATAGGTGAAATCCTAACAGGATTAAAGATAGCTTTAAGGGAGGATGCTACTGACTTTAATGATAGCACGGTGGTGATAATCTGATTACCTATTTTTTTTTTATATATATTTTTTATAGCTTGACGTTACACAAGGGTTTTTAGTCCCAAATGGCACCCTACTTCCTACATAGTGCACTAGTTTTGACCTGGACCCAGGTTAATAGGGTGGTATTTGGGACTCTGCTGCATATTCCTTCCCAGCTCTCTCTCTCTCTGTCTGGGGGCTCCAGCCATCCTGTTGCTGTACCAGTCAGTCTCTAGCTTGGTGTCTTTTTGTGCATCAGCTGCTATAACAGTTTGTTCTGCTGAACCTTGAATCAAGGCACAACTTCTATACAGTGTATCAAACATATAAAAGTTGATTATGTTAATGCCATGACCCCATATGTATTTTGGTAAATAAACACAACATTGTCTTATTTAATATTGTAAACCAGATTTTCTATCAAGTATCAACATAATCATTGACTTTTGTAAACAAACGCAGTAAACATACACAGTAAACAAACAGTGCATAAACACAGTAAACATACATAGTAAACATACACACAGCAAGCATAAACACAGTAAACATACACAGTAAACATACACAGTAAACAAACACAGTAAACATACACACAGCAAGCATACACACAGTAAACAAACACAGTAAACACACACAGCAAGCATACACACAGTAAACAAACACAGTAAACATACACACAGCAAGCATACACACAGTAAACAAATACAGTAAACATACACACAGCAAGCATACACACAGTAAACAAACACAGTAAACACACACAGCAAGCATACACACAGTAAACAAACACAGTAAACATACACACAGCAAGCATACACACAGTAAACAAACACAGTAAACAAACGCAGTAAACAAACACAGTAAACAAACACAATAGTTAACCCAGCCACTGGTACTTTTGATAACTTCTCTTTTTTAATTGAATAAAAATAAGATAAAAATGATTGTATTTCTATTATAAATATTCCTAAAAGCCAAGATAATTGATATAGATTTTATAGAGGAATAAATGACTATGGCCAATCTCACTGTACTTCCACATTGTAATACAGTCCTACTGCCATGTTTTAAAATATGAAACATTGTCTTCTGTTCCCCTTTTTTAAGCAGAGTCTACAGTCCCACACATCTCAAGTTCAACAACCGCAGTAGTATTTTATCACGGTTCCTCCAAACTATGAAGGAGAATTATAAAGCCCTTTTTATTCCTCTCAAAGGGACTACAGTTAATGAAACACTAGATGCTCTCTCAACCACATTATCCTATTCAGCAGTCTGTCTATCAGTGAACCCCGAAACCCCCTAGGTATCCCAAATAACATCCTATTCAGCAGTCTATCAGTGAACCCCGAAACCCCCTAGGTATCCCAAATAACATCCTATTCAGCAGTCTATCGGTGAACCCCGAAACCCCCTAGGTATCCCAAATAACATCCTATTCAGCAGTCTATCGGTGAACCCCGAAACCCCCTAGGTATCCCAAATAACATCCTATTCAGCAGTCTATCGGTGAACCCCGAAACCCCCTAGGTATCCCAAATAACATCCTATTCAGCAGTCTATCGGTGAACCCCGAAACCCCCTAGGTATCCCAAATAACATCCTATTCAGCAGTCTATCGGTGAACCCCGAAACCCCCTAGGTATCCCAAATAACATCCTATTCAGCAGTCTATCAGTGAACCCCGAAACCCCCTAGGTATCCCAAATAACATCCTATTCAGCAGTCTGTCTATCAGTGAACTCAGAAACCCCCTAGGTATCCCAAATAACATCCTATTCAGCAGTCTATCAGTGAACCCCGAAACCCCCTAGGTATCCCAAATAACATCCTATTCAGCAGTCTGTCTATCAGTGAACTCAGAAACCCCCTAGGTATCCCAAATAACATCCTATTCAGCAGTCTATCAGTGAACCCCGAAACCCCCTAGGTATCCCAAATAACATCCTATTCAGCAGTCTATCAGTGAACCCCGAAACCCCCTAGGTATCCCAAATAACATCCTATTCAGCAGTCTATCAGTGAACCCCGAAACCCCCTAGGTATCCCAAATAACATCCTATTCAGCAGTCTGTCTATCAGTGAACTCAGAAACCCCCTAGGTATCCCAAATAACATCCTATTCAGCAGTCTGTCTATCAGTGAACTCAGAAACCCCCTAGGTATCCCAAATAACATCCTATTCAGCAGTCTGTCTATCAGTGAACTCCCCTAGAAACCCCTCAGCAGTCTATCCCAAATAACATCCTATTCAGCAGTCTGTCTATCAGTGAACTCAGAAACCCCCTAGGTATCCCAAATAACATCTTATTCTCTTGGAAGTGCAATACTGTTCACAAGGGGCTCCAGGTCATCTATAGGGAACGGGGTGCCATTTTGGGACACAAACAAGAACTCTTAGGATGCCTTTTAATCAGCTCTCACTTCATTTCAAGATGTTATCTATCCTAGCAGCCCCTCGATTGGGGAGAGATTTTGTTTTGAGATGGGCTTTTTTTTACCCTCTTAAGTCATCCAAGTGGATCTCTTGTCAACAATTAAACCTAAAGCTTGATTAACAAGAGCAATTAGTCAAAGGATCCTCTTTAAGGAGACTAAATCCAAGGAGGATGAGATTATCTGCTTTCTTTTAAAT
Source organism: Oncorhynchus gorbuscha (assembly GCF_021184085.1). NCBI lineage: Eukaryota > Metazoa > Chordata > Actinopteri > Salmoniformes > Salmonidae > Oncorhynchus > Oncorhynchus gorbuscha. The sequence continues at coordinate 3,449,523 of NC_060187.1, read as the reverse complement.
AAGGATAATCGTTGTATTAAGGGTTTGATTGCCTTCTAGTTTGACTTGTCTAAGTCATGATTTCTGTGTTAGACTTCATTTAGAAGCAATTTTAAGCAGGTTTTCCCATTCAGACTTTTGAGGGAGCAGATAGATTACAGAGTAGTGTAGTGAAAACACTGGCTTGTTTTAATTTGGTGCCTTACCATCGGTCTCTGAAGAGATTGGTTCATCGCTGTCTGTCTCTGAAGAGATTGGTTCATTCAGCAGTCTGTCTCTGAAGAGAAACCCCTGGTTCCCAAATAACATCCTATTCAGCAGTCTGTCTCTGAAGAGATTGGTTCCCATCATCCTATCAGGTCTCTGAAGAGATTGGTTCCCATAACATCCTATTCAGCAGTCTGTCTCGGAAGAGATTGGTTCATCGCCTATTCAGGTCTGTCTATCAGTGAAGAGAAACCCCTGGTTCATCGCTTATTCTCTTGGTGCAATCTGTTCAAAGAGATTGGTTCTATAGGGAACGGTCTCGGAAGAAACAAGAACTCTGGTTCAATCAGCTCTCGGTCTTTGAAGATGTTATCTTCATAGCAGCCCCTCGGTCTCTGAAGAGATTTTGGTTCATCTTAAGTCATCCAAGTGGTCTCTGAAGAGATTGGTTCATTAACAAGAGCAATTAGTCAAAGGTCTCTTTAAGAGATTGGTTCATCGCTGTCGGTCTTGGAAGAGATTAAGAGGTTCATCGCCGTCTGTCTCTGAAGAGATTGGTTATCGACTTCGGTCTCGGAAGAGATTGGTTCATCGAGGGTTCATCGCAGTCGGTCTCGGAAGAGATTGGTTCAAGAGATGGTTCATCCGTCGGTCTCTGAAGAGATTGGTTCATCGCCGTCGGTCTCTGAAGAGATTGGTTCATCGCCGTCGGTCTCTGAAGAGATTGGTTCATCGCCGTCGGTCTCTGAAGAGATTGGTTCATCGCCGTCGGTCTCTGAAGAGATTGGTTCATCGCCGTCGGTCTCTGAAGAGATTGGTTCATCGCCGTCTGTCTTGGAAGAGATTGGTTCATCGCCGTCGGTCTCGGAAGAGATTGGTTCATCGCCGTCGGTCTCTGAAGAGATTGGTTCATCGCCGTCGGTCTCTGAAGAGATTGGTTCATCGCCGTCTGTCTCTGAAGAGATTGGTTCATCGCCGTCTGTCTCTGAAGAGATTGGTTCATCGCCGTCGGTCTCTGAAGAGATTGGTTCATCGCCGTCGGTCTCTGAAGAGATTGGTTCATCGCCGTCGGTCTCTGAAGAGATTGGTTCATCGCCGTCGGTCTCTGAAGAGATTGGTTCATCGCCGTCGGTCTCTGAAGAGATTGGTTCATCGCCGTCGGTCTCTGAAGAGATTGGTTCATCGCCGTCGGTCTTGGAAGAGATTGGTTCATCGCCGTTTATTATGATTATTTTTTATCTTTTCCACTGTCTGGGATGGGGAGCCGCTTGGTCCAGGTTTAATAGTAGATTTTACGTTGTTTAGACGCTGGCCTAAAAATAGTGCTAATGATTGTTTATGACAACTGACTACGATTCCTTCTTACTGAAAATGCCCCCCCAAAAAATAATGAAGACCTAGCATTGTATCCTCTGAAAAGACAGTATAGTGCCGACAAGTAGCATTAACCCTGACCTCTTAGTGCTGCCGGGTCAGAGTTCACGCACTCACTGATTCCTCTGGGATTAGTTCATCGCTCGGCTCGGAAGAGATGGTTCATCTGCCCCAAGATGGCAGGTTCCCTCATAGTGCACTACTGTTGACCAGGGCCCACAGGGGTGCTCTGCTCTACTTTGAACCGAGCCCTATGGCCTGCGGTCAAAAGTAGTGCACTATATAGGGAATAGGGTGCCATTTGGGAAGCAGATTCACTCAGGAAGAAATAGGACTAGTGCCCTGTCTCTGACACACACGATGACAGATGCCAGCTTAGCCCCATGCACGTTGGCTCAATAGAGATGTTTTCTTTGTTTAAAACACAAAGTCAATATTGACCTGTCAATGCATGATGATGCCCTACTGCTAACACAGTCTACAGGGGTCAGAGGGGAAAGCCCTACTGCTAACACAGTCTACAGGGGTCAGAGGGGAAAGCCCTACTGCTAACACAGTCTACAGGGGTCAGAGGGGAAAGCCCTACTGCTTCACAGTCTACAGGGGTCAGAGGGATTGGCCCTACGCTAACACAGTCTACAGGGGTCAGAGGGGAAAGCCCTACTGCTAACACAGTCTACAGGGGTCAGAGGGGAAAGCCCTACTGCTAACACAGTCTACAGGGGTCAGAGGGGAAAGCCCTACTGCTAACACAGTCTACAGGGGTCAGAGGGGAAAGCCCTACTGCTAACACAGTCTACAGGGGTCAGAGGGGAAAGCCCTATTATTATGCTAACAGTCTACAGGGGTCAGGGGGTTTAGCCCTACTGCTAACACAGTCTACAGGGGTCAGAGGGGAAAGCCCTACTGCTAACACAGTCTACAGGGGTCAGAGGGGAAAGCCATACTGCTAACAGTCTACAGGGGTCAGAGGGGAAAGCCATACTGCTAACAGTCTACAGAGGTCAGAGGGGAAAGCCCTACTGCTAACAGTCTACAGGGGTCAGGGGGGAAAGCCCTACTGCTAACAGTCTACAGGGGTCAGAGGGGAAAGCCCTACTGCTAACAGTCTACAGGGGTCAGGGGGGAAAGCCCTACTGCTATCACAGTCTACAGGGGTCAGAGAGGAAAGCCCTACTGCTATCACGGTCTACAGGGGTCAGAGGGGGTAGCCCTACTGCTAACAGTCTACAGGGGTCAGAGAGGAAAGCCCTACTGCTATCACAGTCTACAGGGGTCAGAGGGGAATGCCCTACTGCTAACAGTCTACAGGGGTCAGAGGGGAAAGCCCTACTGCTAACAGTCTACAGGGGTCAGAGGGGAAAGCCCTACTGCTAACACAGTCTACAGGGGTCAGAGGGGAAAGCCCTACTGCTAACAGTCTACAGGGGTCAGAGGGGAAAGCCCTACTGCTAACAGTCTACAGGGGTCAGAGGGGAAAGCCCTACTGCTAACAGTCTACAGGGGTCAGAGGGGAAAGCCCTACTGCTAACAGTCTACAGGGGTCAGAGGGGAAAGCCCTACTGCTAACACGGTCGACAGGGGTCAGAGAGGAAAGCCCTACTGCTATCAGTCTACAGGGGTCAGAGGGGAAAGCCCTACTGCTAACACAGTCTACAGGGGTCAGAGGGGAAAGCCCTACTGCTAACAGTCTACAGGGGTCAGAGGGGAAAGCCCTACTGCTAACAGTCTACAGGGGTCAGAGGGGAAAGCCCTACTGCTAACAGTCTACAGGGGTCAGAGGGGAAAGCCCTACTGCTAACAGTCTACAGGGGTCAGAGGGGAAAGCCCTACTGCTAACAGTCTACAGGGGTCAGAGGGGAAAGCCCTACTGCTAACAGTCTACAGGGGTCAGAGGGAAAGCCCTACTGCTAACAGTCTACAGGGGTCAGAGGGGAAAGCCCTACTGCTAACAGTCTACAGGGGTCAGAGGGGAAAGCCCTACTGCTAACAGTCTACAGGGGTCAGAGGGGAAAGCCCTACTGCTAACAGTCTACAGGGGTCAGAGGGGAAAGCCCTACTGCTAACAGTCTACAGGGGTCAGAGGGGAAAGCCCTACTGCTAACAGTCTACAGGGGTCAGAGGGGAAAGCCCTACTGCTAACAGTCTACAGGGGTCAGAGGGGAAAGCCCTACTGCTAACAGTCTACAGGGGTCAGAGGGGAAAGCCCTACTGCTAACAGTCTACAGGGGTCAGAGGGGAAAGCCCTACTGCTAACAGTCTACAGGGGTCAGAGGGGAAAGCCCTACTGCTAACAGTCTACAGGGGTCAGAGGGGAAAGCCCTACTGCTAACAGTCTACAGGGGTCAGAGGGGAAAGCCCTACTGCTAACAGTCTACAGGGGTCAGAGGGGAAAGCCCTACTGCTAACAGTCTACAGGGGTCAGAGGGGAAAGCCCTACTGCTAACAGTCTACAGGGGTCAGAGGGGAAAGCCCTACTGCTAACAGTCTACAGGGGTCAGAGGGGAAAGCCCTACTGCTAACAGTCTACAGGGGTCAGAGGGGAAAGCCCTACTGCTAACAGTCTACAGGGGTCAGAGGGGAAAGCCCTACTGCTAACAGTCTACAGGGGTCAGAGGGGAAAGCCCTACTGCTAACAGTCTACAGGGGTCAGAGGGGAAAGCCCTACTGCTAACAGTCTACAGGGGTCAGAGGGGAAAGCCCTACTGCTAACAGTCTACAGGGGTCAGAGGGGAAAGCCCTACTGTGTTAACAATGATTTAGTTATTATGCTGTCATTATTTATATTTACTAAACAAATAAACAAACAAATAAAAACGCAACATGCAACAATTTAATCTATGGATTTCACGTGACTGGGAATACAGATATGCATCTGTTGGTCACCGATACCTGAAATAAATGGTCCTCGTAACGGGTCTCAGGATCTCGTCACGGGTATCTCTGTGCATTCAAATTGCCATCGATAAAATACAATTGTGTTTGGTGTCCGTAGCTTATGCCTGCCCATAACCCCACCGCCACCACGGGGCACTCTGTTCACAGCTCCGCCCACACGCCACCGTACACGCGGCCTGCTGTTGTGAGGTCGGTTGGATGTGCGACAACTTATGCTTTTAAGTGGTCAATATGGCAACAACATAAAAGAAACATTGACAGTTATACAATTGAGGACTGTGACCTTACCAGAAGCAGGGTTTATCTGAATATTTATCCGAGTAAGAGTAGAGAGAGCGTGATATATTGCTGTGCTTTTTTTATTTTAGGGTTTATTCTTTAGGAGCTAAAGCCGATCACGGTCTGGAGAGAAGGCATTGAGGTATTTTTTGCATATGAAGAAAAAAAAGATTAGTCCTACAATAATATGTAGAAGATAGTTTGTGAAATGTGTGTGAAAGCCACAGCAGGAGGTTAAAAGAGAGGAGTCCGTTTTTTAAAATATATTTTTTATACAGCTTCAAATCGTTTAATATAGCTTATACTTCACTAATGCTCTCATGTCACCAAGCGTCCCAAATGACACCCTCACCCTATTCCCTATGGGTCCACGGTCAAAAGTAGTGCACTGAATTAGGGAATAGAGTGCCAGCCCTGGTCAGAGTTAGTGCACTAAGTAGGGAATAGAGTGCCAGCCCTGGTCAGAGGTATGCACTAAGCCCAATAAGTGCCAGCCCTGGTCAAAAGGTGCACTCTGTTAGAGTGCCAGCCCTGGTCAGAGGTAGTGCACTAAGTAGGGAATAGAGTGCCAGCCCTGGTCAGAGGTAGTGCACTAAGTAGGGAATAGAGTGCCAGCCCTGGTCAGATGTAGTGCACTATATAGGGAATAGAGTGCCAGCCCTGGTCAGAGGTAGTGCACTAAGTAGGGAATACAGTGCCAGCCCTGGTCAGAGGTAGTGCACTATTCCAGCCCTGGTCAGAGGTAGTGCACTAAGTAGGGAATAGAGTGCCAGCCCTGGTCAGATGTAGTGCACTATGGGAATAGAGTGCCAGCCCTGGTCAGAAGTGCACTAAAAATAGAGTGCCAGCCCTGGTCAGAGGTAGTGTAAGTAGGGAATAGAGTGCCAGCCCTGGTCAAGGTAGTGAAATAGAGTGCCAGCCCTGGTCAGAGGTAGTGCAAAGTAGGGAATAGGGTGCCAGCCCTGGTCAGATATATTTTTACTAAGCCAGCCCTGGTCAGAGGTAGTGCACTAAGTAGGGAATAGGGTGCCAGCCCTGGTCAGAGGTAGTGCACTAAGTAGGGAATAGAGTGCCAGCCCTGGTCAGATGTAGTGCACTATATAGGGAATGAGTGCCAGCCCTGGTCAGAGGTAGTGCACTAAGTAGGGAATACAGTGCCAGCCCTGGTCAGAGGTAGTGCACTAAGTAGGGAATAGAGTGCCAGCCCTGGTCAGAGGTAGTGCACTAAGTAGGGAATAGAGTGCCAGCCCTGGTCAGATGTAGTGCACTATATAGGGAATAGAGTGCCAGCCCTGGTCAGAGGTAGTGCACTAAGTAGGGAATAGAGTGCCAGCCCTGGTCAGAGGTAGTGCACTAAGTAGGGAATAGAGTGCCAGCCCTGGTCAGAGGTAGTGCACTAAGTAGGGAATAGAGTGCCAGCCCTGGTGCCAGTAGGGTTTTAACTACAGGAGCAAAGTGGTTTGGGTTGTAAAGATAATGTGAATGGCCATTTCTAGCAGAGTTTCAGTTTCAAGTTGCAAGTTTTTTTCAATTTTAAATGAGTCTTATGTACGGGATGCTCATGGTATACATCGCCCAACGAAATGCTCACATGCAGGTTCCTTCTGGACAATGCAAGAACAACAAATAATGAAAACATACCAATACGAACAAAGTAAATGTCTTGAGTATAAAATAATAAACAGTTCAGGAAGGTAGAAATTATAGTCCAATATTTGTGTGTATTGTGGGGGGGGACAGGGGGACAGGGGGACAGGGTATGAACTGAGCAAGATAATAGCAGTCTGGTGATTGTGATGATTGTGTGTGTGTAGCATGAATGTACACAGTGTATAAAAGGTTAGCACGTTTCTTATATTGAGTTGCAACTCCATTTTTTGCTGTCGTCGTCACCACACCCCCTACTGGATGGGAGGGAGCACGGCCCCGGTAATGTACAGGGCCATCTTCACCCCCTACTGGATGGGAGGGAGCACGGCCCCGGTAATGTGCAGGGCCATCTTCACTCCCTACTGGATGGGAGGGAGCACGGCCCCGGTAATGTGCAGGGCCATCTTCACCCCCTACTGGATGGGAGGGAGCACGGCCCCGGTAATGTGCAGGGCCATCTTCACCCCCTACTGGATGGGAGGGAGCACGGCCCCGGTAATGTGCAGGGCCATCTTCACTCCCTACTGGATGGGAGGGAGCAGGGCCATCTTCACCCCCTACTGGATGGGAGGGAGCACGGCCCCGGTAATGTGCAGGGCCATCTTCACCCCCTACTGGATGGGAGGGAGCACGGCCCCGGTAATGTGCAGGGCCATCTTCACCACCTGCTGGAGGGCCTTGTGGTTTGTGGACAGATCAGTTTCCAGTACCAGGCCCGTGATTCAACTGGTCAGGACGCTGTCGATGGTGCAGCGGTTTGGAGAGGACCCGGATGGCGTGCCAATTTGTTTCTCTCCAGACGCCTTAGGAAGTAGAGACGTCGTTGCGCCCTCTTGATGTGGGGGCGTCGTTGGTCCATGTCAAGTCCTCTGTGATGTGGACGCAGATGACAGCAGGTGATGCTCTTGTCCATGTGTGTTACGTCCGTGTGAATAGTGATGGAAATGGTACCTTCCGTGGATCAGTTGGAGCAGTAGTTGATTTGGAGTGGATCCAGTGTACCTGGCCAGTGATGTGGGCCTAACCAACCATTGATGACAACTTGATGTGGGCCATAACCAACCTCTTGATGTGGGCCATAATCAACTTGATGTGGGCCATAACCAACCTCTTGATGTGGGCCATAACCAACCTCTTGATGTGGGCCATAACCAACCTCTTGATGTGGGCCATAACCAACCTCTTGATGTGGGCCATAACCAACCTCTTGATGTGGGCCATAACCAACCTCTTGATGTGGGCCATAACCAACCTCTTGATGTGGGCCATAACCAACCTCTTCAACCTCTTTCATGATGACCTGGGTGAGCACAACGGGAGGCTTCGGGTTGGCACCACACCCAGCTGGATTTGTCCTTGTTGTCTGTGATAGACTGTATTCTTTGCCACATGCGATGTGAGTCTGAGTTGTCCAACATCAAGTCAAGTGTGAGGCTGTACCTGCTTGTCCTGTACGCGTGGCACGCGGGTTCGTTCTGCGTTGAATGCTGCAGTACAGGCTCTTAGCATTGCACGGATATCTCCGTTCACCCAGGGTTTTTGGTTAAAGTGTGTCCGGATGTTTTTTTTTCCTCAATGTGGATGGATGAGCCCTGGGTGGATTAATCTTTTGAACATATTTTAATCAGTATTGTCAAAACAGTCCTGAAGCATGGAGTCTGCCTCCTCTGTCCAGCGCCTCACTGTTCTGTGTTGGTGGCTGCCTTATGAGTTGCTGCTTGTAGGCGGGGAGTAAGAACAGAGAGACGTGATCTGATTGGCTGAAGTGAGGGGTGGGGATTGGCTGTATATGTGTCACAGATGTTTGTGTGTACATGGTTAAGCACGCTGGATCCTGTTGTGAGGCAGAATACATATTGGTAATATTTTAGACGGCCTTGGTTAAAGTCAACCCCCCCAACAGTAAACTCTACTTCCGGGTGAGAGGGTTCTTGAACAGTTCGCTGCGTGCTGCCGTGGTGTTTGCTTGAACACAGCTGTGATGATGATGATAATAACAGGTGAATTCTGTTGGCATATAGTGGGGTTTGGTCCCTCTGGGATTGAAGTGGGGTTAGCTCCCTCTGGGATTGAAGTGGGGTTAGCTCCCTCTGGGATTGAAGTGGGGTTAGCTCCCTCTGGGATTGAAGTGGGGTTAGCTCCCTCTGGGATTGAAGTGGGGTTTGGTCCCTCTGTGATTGAAATGGGGTTTGGTCCCTCTGGGATTGAAGTGGGGTTTGGTCCCTCTGGGATTGAAGTGGGGTTAGCTCCCTCTGGGATTGAAGTGGGGTTAGCTCCCTCTGGGATTGAAGTGGGGTTTGCTCCCTCTGGGATTGAAGTGGGGTTTGGTCCCTCTGGGATTGAAGTGGGGTTTGGTCCCTCTGGGATTGAAGTGGGGTTTGCTCCCTCTGGGATTGAAGTGGGGTTTGCTCCCTCTGGGATTGAAGTGGGGTTTGCTCCCTCTGGGATTGAAGTGGGGTTTGCTCCCTCTGGGATTGAAGTGGGGTTTGCTCCCTCTGGGATTGAAGTGGGGTTTGCTCCCTCTGGGATTGAAGTGGGGTTTGGTCCCTCTGGGATTGAAGTGGGGTTTGGTCCCTCTGGGATTGAAGTGGGGTTTGGTCCCTCTGGGATTGAAGTGGGGTTTGGTCCCTCTGGGATTGAAGTGGGGTTTGGTCCCTCTGGGATTGAAGTGGGGTTTGGTCCCTCTGCGATTGAAGTGGGGTTTGGTCCCTCTGCGATTGAAGTGGGGTTTGGTCCCTCTGCGATTGAAGTGGGGTTTGGTCCTTCTGCGATTGAAGTGGGGTTTGGTCCCTCTGCGATTGAAGTGGGGTTTGGTCCCTCTGCGATTGAAGTGGGGTTTGGTCCCTCTGGGATTGAAGTGGGGTTTGGTCCCTCTGGGATTGAAGTGGGGTTTGGTCCCTCTGGGATTGAAGTGGGGTTTGGTCCCTCTGCGATTGAAGTGGGTTTTGGTCCCTCTGCGATTGAAGTGGGGTTTGGTCCCTCTGCGATTGAAGTGGGGTTTGGTCCCTCTGCGATTGAAGTGGGGTTTGATCTTCCTCTGACTTCGCAACGTTTCTGTTCCAGCGATTGGACCATCAGGAAGAGGAGGCCGTGTAGCCTGCCTTTTCAGCCTAGCTTGGAGTCTTCCCTGTCCTTTCTCTTCTTCGTGGCTGGTGTTGCCCTTAGGTTTATGTCAGCCAAGAGCAACAGGTAACGCCGCTGTGCGGGGAACAAAGGGAGTGAATGTTGATTTTTCCAGATCTGGGAGGCTGAGCGAGAGAAGTGTGAAGCTTCTGATTCACGAACCAGAAGTGTTTTCTCTGTGTTAGAACATTTTGACATGAATATTCAGAGCAGACTAAGTCATAATTATTGAAAAAATAGCCATTAAAAAAAGCTAAATCGAGCAGCAACCGGCAAGAGTCTCGTCCTCCTCAGCGCCGCCATTCCTTCATTCATGAGTAATTGTACATCCATTGTTACATTGCCTTTTAACTTAGGACTGGTTTGACTCTCCAATTTCATTATGAACAGGAAAAGGTTGAAGGGGGTTTGGCTCTCCAACTTAATTATGAAGTGGAAAAGGATGAAATAGGTATACTTAGAGAAATATATATATATATATATATATATATATATATATATATATATATATATATATATATATACATACACTGGGCTTGTTATGGTTGGCCCCAGAGGTCTCTCTGAGCTCCATGTCCCACAGCAGGCTCAAAGTGATGCTGGTGAAGCCCAGCCCAGGTGTTGTGGAGGAGAGCTCACGACTCTTAATCGTGGCCCTTCAGTCCGTTCGGGTTGAGCGACACTGTGTCTCTTACTTAAGTTACTTATATATATATTTAATACAGTGGGGCAAAAAAAGTATGTACTGTTCTAGAGGAGATCTGCATGGAGGACTTGGCCAAAATACCAGCAACAGCCCCAAAACATCACTGCTCTAGAGGAGATCTGCATAGAGGAATGGGCCAAAATACCAGCAACAGCCCCAAAACATCACTGCTCTAGAGGAGATCTGCATGGAGGACTGGGCCAAAATACCAGCAACAGCCCCAAAACATCACTGCTCTAGAGGAGATCTGCATGGAGGACTGGGCCAAAATACCAGCAACAGTGTGTGAAAACCTTGTGAAGACTTACAGAAAACGTTTGACCTCTGTCATTGCCAACAAAGGGTATATAACAAAGTATTGAGATAAACTTTTGTTATTCACCAAATACTTATTTTCCACCATAATTTGCAAATAAATTCAATAAAAATCCTACAATGTGATTTTCTGGATTTTTTTCTTATTTTGTCTGTCATAGTTGAAGTGTACCTATGCTGAAAATTACAGGCCTCTCTCATCTTTTTAAGTGGGAGAACTTGCACAATTGGTGGCTGACTAAATACTTTTTTGCCCCACTGTGTATCTATATCGACTTTTTTTTTTTTTTAGCAGGAGAGCTAAGTCTCTATTTTGTATTATTGAACAAATTAGTGAATTGATGTCGCAGAAGGTTGTTATTCGCAGTTTGAGGTTATCATTTCCATTCAATATTTCAGTATTTATTTTGTATAGGACGTTTTTAGTGGCTTTTTAATCCAGTGTTACTAGTCATACAATGCACCGTTTTAAGGTTATATAGTTTATGTAAAAAAAAATTAAATTCTAATTTATTCGTGAAGTTCTGCACGAATCAATGGTCTGATTTGTTATTTGTGTCATCCATGAGTCTTTTTGCAGCAAAGCATCCTCAACAGTAGTTAGCCTTGTATCTTGTCATGTTTTTTTTTTTTTTACGAAGAAAATGCTTCTCCGCAAAACGAAACTTGAAGCGACAATGAATGTGACCATGAATACAGCTTGAATACAGGTAGAGATTTCGTAGTGGAAGCCGTAGACTCTTAGGTCTGTCTTTTGACTGCGTTTACACAGGCAGCCCGCGCTCATCTGATTGGTCAGAAGAAGAAGAAGAAACGACAACAACATAGATGTTACCACCACAGCCTCACATGGCCATAACAAAGCAGTACAATCACAACTGCTCCCGTCAGGGTGTCTCCCTAATGCTACCCTGTCCCCAATGGGCCCAGGTCTAAATCAGTGCTACCCTGTCTCCAATGGGCCCAGGTCTAAATCAGTGCTACCCTGTCTCCAATGGGCCCAGGTCTAAATCAGTGCTACCCTGTCTCCAATGGGCCCAGGTCTAAATCAGTGCTACCCTGTCTCTAATGGGCCCAGGTCTAAATCAGTGCTACCCTGTCCCCAATGGGCCCAGGTCTAAATCAGTGCACTATATAGGGAATAGTGTAACATTTGGGCCTTTTTAAACTCTGTCTGTTCTGCAGGGCCAGGCAGACTGATATGATGAACGTGTCCTCTTCTCTGTCTCTCTCTGTGTGTGTGGTCTGTCTGTCTCTCACTCACTGACTGTTGGGATTAATTGCCATAGAGTCCCCAGTGATCCAGGACTGAAATTAACTACTGACCCAAATCATCCAGTTTTGGCAGGAAGGAAGGCCCTGTCTCTCCCAGTACGTACTGGCAGGGCTATAGACCTACTCCTAGAGACAGCCAGAGACTCTCCCTCCTTCCTCTCCCAGTACGTACTGGCAGGGCTATAGACCTACTCCTAGAGACAGCCAGAGACTCTCCCTCCTTCCTCTCCCAGTACGTACTGGCAGGGCTATAGACCTACTCCTAGAGACAGACAGAGACTCTCCCTCCTTCCTCTCCCAGTACGGGGCTATAGACCTACTCCTAGAGACAGAGACTCTCCCTCCTTCCTCTCCCAGTACGGGGCTATAGACCTACTCCTAGAGACAGACAGAGACACTCCCTCCTCTTCCTCTCCCAGTACATACTGGCAGGGCTATAGACCTACTCCTAGAGACAGACAGAGACACTCTCTCCTCTTCCTCTCCCAGTACGTACTGGCAGGGCAATAGACCTACTCCTAGAGACAGACAGTCTTGCTCCCTGTGTTCCTTCTTTCATTTCTGCCAAACCTAGCCCCACTTCACCTCTCTCTCTCCCTCTCTCTCTCCTCTCTCCCTCTCTCTCTCCCTCTCTCCCTCTCTCTCCCTCTCCCCCTCTCTCTCCCTCTCTCCTGGAGAACCCATACACCTGGTAAATACTAGCTTGGTCTTCTACTGGTCAATCCTTGATATCACCTGTCAGTATAATATGTATTGGTTTGAACTAGGGATGATATACTAAAGAATTTAGTCAGCTTTATGAAGCTCAGAAGGCTGAAGGCTCTTTCAGAGAGAATAGACAGGAAGTTGTAGGCCTAATCAAGACATGCAGATATAATGGATAGGAAGTTGTCAGGCCTAATCAAGACGTGCAGATATAATGGACAGGAAGTTGTAGGCCTAATCAAGGCATGCAGATATAATGGACAGGAAGTTGTCAGCCTAAACAAGGCATGCAGATATAATGGACAGGAAGTTGTAGGCCTAATCAAGGCATGCAGATATAATGGACAGGAAGTTGTAGGCCTAATCAAGACATGCAGATATAATGGACAGGAAGTTGTAGGCCTAATCAAGACATGCAGATATAATGGACAGGAAGTTGCAGGCCTAATCAAGGCATGCAGATATAATGGACAGGAAGTTGCAGGCCTAATCAAGGCATGCAGATATAATGGACAGGAAGTTGTAGGCCTAATCAAGGCATGCAGATATAATGGACAGGAAGTTGCAGGCCTAATCAAGGCATGCAGATATAATGGACAGGAAGTTGTAGGCCTAATCAAGGCATGCAGATATAATGGACAGGAAGTTGCAGGCCTAATCAAGACATGCAGATATAATGGACAGGAAGTTGTAGGCCTAATCAAGGCATGCAGATATAATGGACAGGAAGTTGCAGGCCTAATCAAGGCATGCAGATATAATGGACAGGAAGTTGCAGGCCTAATCAAGGCATGCAGATATAATGGACAGGAAGTTGTAGGCCTAATCAAGGCATGCAGATATAATGGACAGGAAGTTGCAGGCCTAATCAAGGCATGCAGATATAATGGACAGGAAGTTGCAGGCCTAATCAAGGCATGCAGATATAATGGACAGGAAGTTGTAGGCCTAATCAAGGCATGCAGATATAATGGACAGGAAGTTGCAGGCCTAATCAAGGCATGCAGATATAATGGACAGGAAGTTGTCGACCTCAACAAGACGTGCAGAGATAATGGACAAAGTTGTAGGCAATCAAGGCATGCAGATATAATGGACAGGAAGTTGTAGGCCTAATCAAGGCATGCAGATATAATGGACAGGAAGTTGTAGGCCTAATCAAGACATGCAGATATAATGGACAGGAAGTTGTAGGCCTAATCAAGACATGCAGATATAATGGACAGGAAGTTGTAGGCCTAATCAAGGCATGCAGATATAATGGACAGGAAGTTGTAGGCCTAATCAAGACATGCAGATATAATGGACAGGAAGTTGTAGGCCTAATCAAGGCATGCAGATATAATGGACAGGAAGTTGCAGGCCTAATCAAGACATGCAGATATAATGGACAGGAAGTTGTAGGCCTAATCAAGGCATGCAGATATAATGGACAGGAAGTTGTAGGCCTAATCAAGGCATGCAGATATAATGGACAGGAAGTTGTAGGCCTAATCAAGGCATGCAGATATAATGGACAGGAAGTTGTAGGCCTAATCAAGGCATGCAAATATAATGGACAGGAAGTTGTAGGCCTAATCAAGACATGCAGATATAATGGACAGGAAGTTGTAGGCCTAATCAAGACATGCAGATATAATGGACAGGAAGTTGTCAGCCTCAACAAGACGTGCAGAGATAATGGACAGGAAGTTGTAGGCCTAATCAAGGCATGCAGATATAATGGACAGGAAGTTGTAGGCCTAATCAAGGCATGCAGATATAATGGACAGGAAGTTGTAGGCCTAATCAAGACATGCAGATATAATGGACAGGAAGTTGTAGGGCTAATCAAGGCATGCAGATATAATGGACAGGAAGTTGTAGGCCTAATCAAGGCATGCAGATATAATGGACAGGAAGTTGTAGGCCTAATCAAGACATGCAGATATAATGGACAGGAAGTTGTAGGCCTAATCAAGGCATGCAGATATAATGGACAGGAAGTTGTAGGCCTAATCAAGGCATGCAGATATAATGGACAGGAAGTTGTAGGCCTAATCAAGGCATGCAGATATAATGGACAGGAAGTTGTAGGCCTAATCAAGACATGCAGATATAATGGACAGGAAGTTGTAGGCCTAATCAAGGCATGCAGATATAATGGACAGGAAGTTGTAGGCCTAATCAAGGCATGCAGATATAATGGACAGGAAGTTGTAGGCCTAATCAAGGCATGCAGATATAATGGACAGGAAGTTGTAGGCCTAATCAAGACATGCAGATATAATGGACAGGAAGTTGTAGGCCTAATCAAGACATGCAGATATAATGGACAGGAAGTTGTCAGCCTCAACAAGACGTGCAGAGATAATGGACAGGAAGTTGTAGGCCTAATCAAGACATGCAGATATAATGGACAGGAAGTTGTAGGGCTAATCAAGGCATGCAGATATAATGGACAGGAAGTTGTAGGCCTAATCAAGGCATGCAGATATAATGGACAGGAAGTTGTAGGTCTAATCAAGACATGCAGATATAATGGACAGGAAGTTGTAGGCCTAATCAAGACATGCAGATATAATGGACCAGCCTCAACAAGACTCAGAGATAATGGACAGGAAGTTGTAGGCCTAATCAAGGCATGCAGATATAATGGACAGGAAGTTGTAGGCCTCATTAAGACGTGCACAGTTGTCACTTTAACCTAGCTGGTATTGCTTGTCAATCTTTTCATGTTAATTGATAAGGCCCAAAGGGGTGTGGTGTGTGTATATGACAAATATACCACGGCTAAGGGCTGTTCTTAGGCACGACACAATGCGGAGTACCTGGATACAGCCCTTGCAGTGGTATATTGGCCATATACCCCAAACCCCCGAGGTGCCTTATTGTTATTATAAACTAGTTACCAACATAATTAGAAGAGTAAAAATACATGTTTTGTCGTACCTGTGATATACCACGGCTTTCAGCCAATCAGCATTTAGGGCTCGAATCACCCAGTTTATAATGTTTTCTATAACTTCACCTCCACCCAGCCTCATAGCAGGGATTATAACATCACCTCCACCCAGCCTCATAGCAGGGGTTATAACATCACCTCCACCCAGCCTCATAGCAGGGGTTATAACATCACCTCCACCCAGCCTCATAGCAGGGGTTATAACATCACCTCCACCCAGCCTCATAGCAGGGGTTATAACATCACCTCCACCCAGCCTCCTAGCAGGGGTTATAACATCACCTCCACCTAGCCTCATAGCAGGGGTTATAACATCACCTCCACCCAGCCTCATAGCAGGGATTATAACATCACCTCCACCCAGCCTCATAGCAGGGGTTATAACGTCATCTCCACCCAGCCTCATAGCAGGGGTTATAACGTCACCTCCACCCAGCCTCATAGCAGGGGTTATAACGTCACCTCCACCCAGCCTCCTAGCAGGGGTTATAACGTCACCTCCACCCAGCCTCATAGCAGGGGTTATAACGTCACCTCCACCCAGCCTCATAGCAGGGGTTATAACGTCACCTCCACCCAGCCTCATAGCAGGGATTATAACATCACCTCCACCCAGCCTCATAGCAGGGGTTATAACGTCACCTCCACCTCCACCCAGCCTCATAGCAGGGGTTATAACGTCACCTCCACCCAGCCTCATAGCAGGGATTATAACATCACCTCCACCCAGCCTCATAGCAGGGGTTATAACGTCACCTCCACCTCCACCCAGCCTCATAGCAGGGGTTATAACGTCACCTCCACCCAGCCTCATAGCAGGAGTTATAACGTCACCTCCACCCAGCCTCATAGCAGGGATTATAACGTCACCTCCACCTCCACCATTTAGCAGACACTCTTATCCAGACGGACTTACATGAGCTATTAGGGTTAAGTGCCTTGCTCAAGGGCACACCGGCACATTTTTCACCAAGTCGGCTCGGAGATTCAAACCAGCGACTAGCTCTGTGTGGCTTTAGTTCTGTATCTCTGTCTGTAATTACACACCAGAGTTCAGTGCTCCTCTCTACAGACAGTAGTGCTAGCCTGGCAGGCTGTCTGTGCAGTGCTCCTCTCTACAGACAGTAGTGCTAGCCTGGCAGGCTGTCTGTTCAGTGCTCCTCTCTACAGACAGTAGTGCTAGCCTGGCAGGCTGTCTGTGCAGTGCTCCTCTCTACAGACAGTAGTGCTAGCCTGGCAGGCTGTCTGTGCAGTGCTCCTCTCTACAGACAGTAGTGCTAGCCTGGCAGGCTGTCTGTTCAGTGCTCCTCTCTACAGACAGTAGTGCTAGCCTGGCAGGCTGTCTGTTCAGTGCTCCTCTCTACAGACAGTAGTGCTAGCCTGGCAGGCTGTCTGTTCAGTGCTCCTCTCTACAGACAGTAGTGCTAGCCTGGCAGGCTGTCTGTGCAGTGCTCTTCTCTACAGACAGTAGTGCTAGCCTGGCAGGCTGTCTGTGCAGTGCTCCTCTCTACAGACAGTAGTGCTAGCCTGGCAGGCTGTCTGTGCAGTGCTCCTCTCTACAGACAGTAGTGCTAGCCTGGCAGGCTGTAGCGTTACTAAGCTCCATGTCCCCCCCCCCACCCCCCTTACTGACCATTTAACGGTATCCAAACAGGATAGAATCTATTCTACGGTACATGGTAGGAATCAGACTATTGTACATGGTAGGAATCAGACTACTGTACATGGTAGGAATCAGACTACTGTACATGGTAGAACTATGGTAGGAATCAGACTATTGTACATGGTAGGAATCAGACTACTGTACATGTTAGGAATCAGACTACTGTACATGGTAGAACTACGGTAGGAATCAGACTACTGTACATGGTAGGAATCAGACTACTGTACATGGTAGAACTACGGTAGGAATCAGACTACTGTACATGGTAGGAATCAGACTACTGTACATGGTAGGAATCAGACTACTGTACATGGTAGGAATCAGACTACTGTACATGGTAGGAATCAGACTACTGTACATGGTAGAACTACGGTAGGAATCAGACTACTGTACATGGTAGGAATCAGACTACTGTACATGGTAGGAATCAGACTACTGTACATGGTAGAACTACGGTAGGAACCAGACTACTGTACATGGTAGGAATCAGACTCCTCTCTACAGACAGTAGTGCTAGCCTGGCAGGCTGTCTGTGCAGTGCTCCTCTCTACAGACAGTAGTGCTAGCCTGGCAGGCTGTCTGTGCAGTGCTCTTCTCTACAGACAGTAGTGCTAGCCTGGCAGGCTGTCTGTGCAGTGCTCCTCTCTACAGACAGTAGGGCTAGCCTGGCAGGCTGTAGCGTTACTAAGCTCCATGCCCCCCCCCCCCCCCCTTACTGACCATTTAACGGTATCCAAACAGGATAGAATCTATTCTACGGTACATGGTAGGAATCAGACTATTGTACATGGTAGGAATCAGACTACTGTACATGGTAGGAATCAGACTACTGTACATGGTAGAACTATGGTAGGAATCAGACTACTGTACATGGTAGGAATCAGACTACTGCACATGGTAGGAATCAGACTACTGTACATGGTAGGAATCAGACTACTGTACATGGTAGGAATCAGACTACTGTACATGGTAGGAATCAGACTACTGTACATGGTAGAAATCAGACTACTGTACATGGTAGAACTATGGTAGGAATCAGACTACTGTACATGGTAGGAATCAGACTACTGTACATGGTAGAACTACGGTAGGAATCAGACTACTGTACATGGTAGGAATCAGACTACTGTACATGGTAGGAATCAGACTACTGTACATGGTAGGAATCAGACTACTGTACATGGTAGAACTACGGTAGGAATCAGACTACTGTACATGGTAGGAATCAGACTACTGTACATGGTAGGAATCAGACTACTGTACATGGTAGAACTACGGTAGGAATCAGACTACTGTACATGGTAGGAATCAGACTACTGTACATGTTAGGAATCAGACTACTGTACATGGTAGAACTACGGTAGGAACCAGACTACTGTACATGGTAGGAATCAGACTACTGTACATGGTAGGAATCAGACTACTGTATATGGTAGGAATCAGACTACTGTACATGGTAGAACTACGGTAGGAATCAGACTACTGTACATGGTAGGAATCAGACTACTGTACATGGTAGGAATCAGACTACTGCACTAATCTACTGTATATGGTAGAATTACAGTAAGAATCAGACTACTGCTCTACTCTACTGTACATGGTATAACTACAGTAGGAATCAGACTACTGCACTATTCTACTGTATATGGTAGAATTACAGTAAGAATCAGACTACTGCTCTACTCTACTGTACATGGTATAACTACAGTAGGAATCAGACTACTGCTCTATTCTACTCTACATGGTAGAAGCGCCTGTTTCAGATTAAACCTCGATTGGGTTCTAATGCAGGTTAAACAAACAAACAAAAACAACAAGCTGAGGCTTAGTCAAATGGGACCCAAAGGTTTAGAGTGAGTGTTGTCAGGGGTATTAATGCTGCTAGAAGATTGAGGCTTAAAAAGGGAATGGAGGAAGGGGTGGGGGGTGCATGCTGCATACTGTCAGTGTTTCAATGAGGGCCTCACTAAGAGGCATTAAATCTTCCGTAACCCTTCACTCGTACTGGTATACGGGTTGAAAATGGCAGATTTGGACACTGATAAGCGCCTAAATTGGAACGTAGTGGCTGTACAGTAACATGCTGTACATGACGTCAGAGAGCACTGGCTCCGCGCTTCACAGCCGCTGTATGGGTTTTGACTGACAGCCATTTTAAACCCTCTCCTGTGCGTCCCAGATGGTACCTGGGTTCCATATGTCACATGTTATACGTAGACTAACAGTGAAATGCTTACTTACCGGTCCTTTTCTAACCATGCAGAGTTAAAGATACAAAATAGAATTATTGACATGAGGAATGAATACACAGTAAATAATGAATAACAAATTATGAGTAAAAATAACATAGTGTTACCAGGGCGAAAGTAAATTAGGCACGATACCTTGGTGTTCTTGGGCGCGGGGACTTTTGTGGTCTGCTTCAAACAAGTTGGTATTACAGACCGGGTCAGGGATAGGTTGAGAATGTCAGGGAAGACACCTGCCAGTTGGTCAGTTCATGCTCTGAGTTCGCGTCCTGGTATTACATCTGGCCCTGCGGCCTTTGGAATGTTAACCTTGATGTGTGTTACCCATGTCCTCGTTCAACCTTCTGAGAAA
The DNA here is from genome assembly GCF_021184085.1 of Oncorhynchus gorbuscha. Classification (NCBI taxonomy): domain Eukaryota; kingdom Metazoa; phylum Chordata; class Actinopteri; order Salmoniformes; family Salmonidae; genus Oncorhynchus; species Oncorhynchus gorbuscha. The sequence goes on along the minus strand of NC_060187.1, from coordinate 3,429,804 downwards.
CACAGGATATTAGAGTCTTTCAGGTCCGGTTGATAGGATAGTCTTAAACGGATCTCATCCAGTTTATTCTCCAGTGACCGCACGTTCGACAATAGAACAGAGGGCAATAGAGGTCTATTTTGGTCACCGACGTAGTCTGGTCAGGATGTTACCTCGCCCGCCTCTCTTTCTCCGCCATTTCCTCTGTTTTTTGAGTCCCTGAGATCAGGGCCTGGTCCGGAGTAAGCAGAACGTCCAGAGTCCCTGAGATCAGGTTCTGTTCCGGAGTAAGCAGAACGTCCAGAGTCCCTGAGATCAGGGCCTGGTCCGGAGTAAGCAGAACGTCCAGAGTCCCTGAGATCAGGGCCTGGTCCGGAGTAAGCAGAACGTCCAGAGTCCCTGAGATCAGGTTCTGGTCCGGAGTAAGCAGAACGTCCAGAGTTCCTGAGATCAGGTTCTGGTCCAGAGTCCCTGAGATCAGGTTCTGGTCCGGAGTAAGCAGAACGTTCAGAGTCCCTGAGATCAGGTTCTGGTCCGGTGTAAGCAGAACGTCCAGAGTCCCTGAGATCATGTTCTGGTCCGGAGTAAGCAGAACGTCCAGAGTCCCTGAGATCAGGTTCTGGTCCGGAGTAAGCAGAACGTCCAGAGTCCCTGATATCAGGTTCTGGTCCGGAGTAAGCAGAACGACCAGAGTTCCTGACTCGTAGACATCTTCCTCCAAGTCCAGATTAGTGATCGTTGTTTCTGATATCCAGAAGTTGTTTTTTTTTTTTTGCTCATAGGAAATTATGGCGCTGACATTTTGTAGCAAAACAACAGTTAAGAACAGCGTAAGTTTAAGTGAATTAAGAACAGCAGAATTTGACCAGGTAGTTGGTTCTATTCACTATTCCTAAAACGGTTTATAATATATCTACTTGTCATATCGAATTTCTATCAACACCAATGTGTTAAATACATTACATCCAATTCTCTGAGTCGAGTGTTGGAGGCTATTTTGTAAATGACATCGCCAAAGTCGAGGATTGGTAGGATAGTCAGTTTTACGAGGGTATGTTTGTCAGCATGAGTGAAGGAGGATTTATTGCAAAATAGGAAGCCAATTCTAGATTTAATTTTGGATTGGAGATGCTTAATGTGAGTCATGTATTTAGTTGTACTTGCATTTAAGAGCAGCTGGAGGCCACGGAAGTCTCCAAAGAAGCGCCAGAGGTATACAGAATGGTGTCGAGGTGGACCAGAGAATCACCAGCAGCAAGAGCAACATCAAATGTGATGTATACAGAGGAGAGAGTCGGCTCGAGAATTGAACCCTGTAGCACCCCCATAGAGACTGCCAGAGGTCCGGACAACAAGCACTCTGATTTGACACACTGTACTCTATCTGAGAAGTAGTTGGTGAACCCGGGAGGCAGTCATTTGAGAAACCAAGCCGATAGGCTAGTACGTGACGTTAGCCGATAGGATAGCACGTGACGTTAGCCGATAGGCTAGTACGTGGCATTAGCCGATAGGATAGCGCGTGACGTTAGCTGATAGGCTAGTACGTGGCGTTAGCCGATAGGATAGCGCGTGACGTTAACATTAGCCGATAGGCTAGCGCGTGACGTTAGCCGATAGGATAGCGCGTGACGTTAGCGATAGGATAGCGCGTGACGTTAGCGATAGGATAGCGCGTGACGTTAGCGATAGGATAGCGCGTGACGTTAGCGATAGGATAGCGCGCGAAGTTAGCCCGAAAGGATAGCGCGCGAAGTTAGCCGAAAGGATAGCGCGCGACGTTAGCCGAAAGGATAGCGCGCGACGTTAGCTGCTTTTTGGGGGAGGAAGGATTGCAGGAATGTCAAGAATGTGCTCTTGGTGTTAACTCATATCTCTACTGTAGACCTGTCTGTCTGGTCCTTTTGTAGCTCAGTTGGTAGAGCATGGCAAGTGTAACGCCAGGGTAGTCGGTTCAATTCCCGGTACCACTCATACGTAAAATTTAATTCATGCATGACTAATTCGCTTTTGCTTTGGATAAAAGTGACAGCTAAATGTATGATATTATTTTATTGTCTGTTTTTATCGATCAGAAAGTCTTTCCGTACTGAGTGATAGAGAAGGAGATTAGAAAATAGACAGAAAATAGTTTTTGTCTAAACCTTCAGGCTGTGGTTTCTTCCTGATATGGGAGAGAGGAGACAGCCATCTCTGATCGTTGTTCCGACATAGGATGACGCACTATGTGGCACCCTATTCCCTATATAGTGCACTACTTTAGACCAGAGCCCTAACACCCTATTCCCTATATAGTGCACTACTTTAGACCAGAGCCCTATTCCCTATATAGTGCACTACTTTAGACCAGAGCCCTATTCCCTATATAGTGCACTACTTTAGACCAGAGCCCTAACACCCTATTCCCTATATAGTGCACTACTTTAGACCAGAGGCCTAACACCCTATTCCCTATATAGTGCACTACTTTAGACCAGAGCCCTAACACCCTATTCCCTATATAGTGCACTACTTTAGACCAGAGCCCTATTCCCTATATAGTGCACTACTTTAGACCAGAGCCCTATTCCCTATATAGTGCACTACTTTAGACCAGAGCCCTAACACCCTATTCCCTATATAGTGCACTACTTTAGACCAGAGCCCTAACACCCTATTCCATACATAGTGCACTACTTTAGACCAGACCCCTATTCCCTATATAGTGCACTACTTTAGACCAGACCCCTATTCCCTATATAGTGCACTACTTTAGACCAGAGCCCTATTCCCTATATAGTGCACTACTTTAGACCAGAGCCCTAACACCCTATTCCCTATATAGTGCACTACTTTAGACCAGAGCCCTATTCCCTATATAGTGCACTACTTTAGACCAGAGCCCTATTCCCTATATAGTGCACTACTTTAGACCAGAGCCCTAACACCCTATTCCCTATATAGTGCACTACTTTAGACCAGAGCCCTAACACCCTATTCCCTATATAGTGCACTACTTTAGACCAGAGCCCTAACACCCTATTCCCTATATAGTGCACTACTTTAGACCAGAGCCCTATTCCCTATATAGTGCACTACTTTAGACCAGAGCCCTAACACCCTATTCCCTATATAGTGCACTACTTTAGACCAGAGCCCTAACACCCTATTCCCTATATAGTGCACTACTTTAGACCAGAGCCCTAACACCCTATTCCCTACATAGTGCACTACTTTAGACCAGAGCCCTATTCCCTATATAGTGCACTACTTTAGACCAGAGCCCTATTCCCTATATAGTGCACTACTTTAGACCAGAGCCCTAACACCCTATTCCCTATATAGTGCACTACTTTAGACCAGAGCCCTAACACCCTATTCCCTATATAGTGCACTACTTTAGACCAGAGCCCTAACACCCTATTCCCTATATAGTGCACTACATTAGACCAGAGCCCTAACACCCTATTCCCTATATAGTGCACTACTTTAGACCAGAGCCCTAACACCCTATTCCCTATATAGTGCACTACTTTAGACCAGAGCCCTAACACCCTATTCCCTATATAGTGCACTACTTTAGACCAGAGCCCTAACACCCTATTCCCTATATAGTGCACTACTTTAGACCAGAGCCCTAACACCCTATTCCCTATATAGTGCACTACTTTAGACCAGAGCCCTAACACCCTATTCCCTATATAGTGCACTACTTTAGACCAGAGCCCTAACACCCTATTCCCTATATAGTGCACTACTTTAGACCAGAGCCCTAACACCCTATTCCCTATATAGTGCACTACATTAGACCAGAGCCCTAACACCCTATTCCCTATATAGTGCACTACATTAGACCAGAGCCCTAACACCCTATTCCCTATATAGTGCACTACTTTTCAACCCGGGCTCATTGGGCTCTGGTAGGGTACCAATTGGGACTCAGCCTTTTAACCATGGAGGGAGAAAATAGAGCCCTGCTAAACATATAATCGTCCAGGTGGAAGAATAATTCACCCAAACACTTTGACAGTGAAATTGAAGTGTGATGCGTTTGAGGACCACGTGATTCCTTCATCTCATTTCACCTGAAGCCAATCTGTCATGTTAATCTGTCGGAAATGAACGTTTTTGTCCAGATCCTTTTTATTTGTTGGCAAGAAATAGATTTCCAGTGTTTTGTCTGTGTGGGTTGCCCTCGAGGACTGTTGATGTTAGTGATAAATGTAACATTCACAGCAGACTGGCTGAGGGGGAGGGATCAGTGAGGAACTGGGGAGGAGGAGGACAGGCCCACTTCAGAGGAGGAGGAGGACAGGCCCACTTCAGAGGAGGAGGAGGACAGGCCCACTTCAGAGGAGGAGGAGGACAGGCCCACTTCAGAGGAGGAGGAGGACAGGCCCACTTCAGAGGAGGAGGAGGAGGACAGGCCCACTTCAGAGGAGGAGGACAGGCCCACTTCAGAGGAGGAGGAGGAGGACAGGCCCACTTCAGAGGAGGAGGAGGAGGACAGGCCCACTTCGGAGGAGGAGGAGGAGGACAGGCCCACTTCAGAGGAGGACAGGCCCACTTCAGAGGGGGACAGGCCCACTTCAGAGGGGGACAGGCCCACTTCAGAGGGGGACGAGGACAGGCCCACTTCAGAGGAGGAGGAGGACAGGCCCACTTCAGAGGAGGAGGAGGACAGGCCCACTTCAGAGGAGGAGGAGGACAGGCCCACTTCAGAGGAGGAGGAGGACAGGCCCACTTCAGAGGAGGAGGAGGAGGACAGGCCCACTTCAGAGGAGGAGGAGGAGGACAGGCCCACTTCAGAGGGGGACAGGCCCACTTCAGAGGGGGACAGGCCCACTTCAGAGGGGGACAGGCCCACTTCAGAGGGGGACAGGCCCACTTCAGAGGGGGACAGGCCCACTTTAGAGGGGGACAGGCCCACTTTAGAGGGGGGCAGGCCCACTTTAGAGGGGGACAGGCCCACTTTAGAGGGGGACAGGCCCACTTTAGAGGGGGACAGGCCCACTTCAGAGGGGAGGACAGGCCCACTTCAAACAGGCCCACTTCAGAGGAGGACAGGCCCACTTCAGAGGAGGACAGGCCCACTTCAGAGGAGGACAGGCCCACTTCAGAGGAGGACAGGCCCACTTCAGAGGAGGACAGGCCCACTTCAGAGGAGGACAGGCCCACTTCAGAGGAGGACAGGACCACTTCAGAGGAGACAGGACCACTTCAGAGGGGACAGGCCCACTTTTTAGAGGGGCAGGCCCACTTCAGAGGGGACAGGCCCACTTCAGAGGGGGTTGGCCCACTTCAGAGGACTGGACGTTAGGACAGGCCCACTTCAGAGGAGAGGAGGACAGGCCCACTTCAGAGGAGGAGGAGGACAGGCCCACTTCAGAGGAGGAGGAGGACAGGCCCACTTCAGAGGAGGAGGAGGACAGGCCCACTTCAGAGGAGGAGGAGGACAGGCCCACTTCAGAGGAGGAGGAGGACAGGCCCACTTCAGAGGAGGAGGAGGAGGACAGGCCCACTTCAGAGGAGGAGGCCCAGGGGGACAGGCCCACTTTAGAGGAGGAGGCCCAGGAGGGGGACAGGCCCACTTTAGAGGGGGGCAGGCCCACTTTAGAGGGGGACAGGCCCACTTTAGAGGGGGACAGGCCCACTTCAGAGGAGGACAGGCCCACTTCAGAGGAGGACAGGCCCACTTCAGAGGAGGACAGGCCCACTTCAGAGGAGGACAGGCCCACTTCAGAGGAGGACAGGACCACTTCAGAGGAGGACAGGACCACTTCAGAGGGGGACAGGCCCACTTCAGAGGGGGACAGGCCCACTTCAGAGGGGGACAGGCCCACTTCAGAGGGGGACAGGCCCACTTCAGAGGGGGACAGGCCCACTTCAGAGGGGGACAGGCCCACTTCAGAGGAGGACAGGCCCACTTCAGAGGAGGACAGGCTCACTTCAGAGGAGGAGGAGGAGGACAGGCCCACTTCAGAGACACGTTGTAGACAATGCGCAATTACCGTTACAAATTTACATGTGTTTTTGACCCCAGTCGCTTTCTCCCCTCCCCTCCCTTCTCCTCCCCTCCCCTCTCTCCCCCTAAGGATGTTAGAGTACACCAACACTGGGCTATAACAACTCTACAACATCCCTGTTAATACAAACTATTGAATACCTCAATCTAAGCCAAAGCATGGTTCCTCTCTACATCTTTATTAAGAAATTACGTTTGAACTAAATGATGTTAGCCAATTTTCCATGGTGATGCCAGTGACCTGGTTTCAACCTAAAACATATTTCAGCGAATTCTGAATGAGGGGCTAGATCCTACTGCTTCCCTAGCATTGTCTTGACTGACTCCTCACCTCTCATTGCTCAGAAGAGAAGGTCATCTTGCAAACATTTCTCAATAAATGATTTAAGGGTTTTCCTCCGTGAAGAGGAACTGGGGAATGGCAATGGGACGTCAACCATTCACTACGAGCAGAGAGCGAGAGAGGCTGGTTTAACCCAGTTACTAACTGATATGACATTGGTCCTTCTGTAGCTCAGTTGGTAGAGCATGGCGCTTGTAACGCCAGGGTAGTGGGTTCGATTCCCGGGACCACCCATACGTAGAATGTATGCACACATGACTGTAAGTCGCTTTGGATAAAAGCGTCTGCTAAATGGCATATATTATTATTATGACAAACATTTCTTGGAAATACCATGTTGTCACGAGAAAAGACTGTAGGCTATAGCATCTACTGTATCATGGTGACGGTCTGGGATGATTTCACAGTGACGGTCTGGGATGACTCACAGGACCTTTATGTCTCCTCTTGGTTGGTGAGACTCACAGGACCTTTATGTCTCCTCTTGGTTGGTGAGACTCACAGGACCTTTATGTCTCCTCTTGGTTGGTGAGACTCACAGGACCTTTATGTCTCCTCTTGGTTGGTGAGACTCACAGGACCTTTTTGTCTCCTCTTGGTTGGTGAGACTCACAGGACCTTTATGTCTCCTCTTGGTTGGTGAGACTCACAGGACCTTTATGTCTCCTCTTGGTTGGTGAGACTCACAGGACCTTTATGTCTCCTCTTGGTTGGTGAGACTCACAGGACCTTTATGTCTCCTCTTGGTTGGTGAGACTCACAGGACCTTTATGTCTCCTCTTGGTTGGTGAGACTCACAGGACCTTTATGTCTCCTCTTGGTTGGTGAGACTCACAGGACCTTTATGTCTCCTCTTGGTTGGTGAGACTCACAGGACCTTTATGTCTCCTCTTGGTTGGTGAGACTCACAGGACCTTTATGTCTCCTCTTGGTTGGTGAGACTCACAGGACCTTTATGTCTCCTCTTGGTTGGTGAGACTCACAGGACCTTTATGTCTCCTCTTGGTTGGTGAGACTCACAGGACCTTTATGTCTCCTCTTGGTTGGTGAGACTCACAGGACCTTTATGTCTCCTCTTGGTTGGTGAGACTCACAGGACCTTTTGTCTCCTCTTGGTTGGTGAGACTCATTCTCTGGACCTTTATGTCTCCTCTTGGTTGGTGAGACTCACAGGACCTTTATGTCTCCTCTTGGTTGGTGAGACTCACAGGACCTTTATGTCTCCTCTTGGTTGGTGAGACTCACAGGACCTTTATGTCTCCTCTTGGTTGGTGAGACTCACAGGACCTTTATGTCTCCTCTTGGTTGGTGAGACTCACAGGACCTTTATGTCTCCTCTTGGTTGGTGAGACTCACAGGCCTTTATGTCTCCTCTTGGTTGGTGAGACTCACAGGACCTTTATGTCTCCTCTTGGTTGGTGAGACTCACAGGACCTTTATGTCTCCTCTTGGTTGGTGAGACTCACAGGACCTTTATGTCTCCTCTTGGTTGGTGAGACTCACAGGACCTTTTTGTCTCCTCTTGGTTGGTGAGACTCACAGGACCATCATGTCTTCCTGGACTGAGGTGATATTCTCTGGTCCTGGGTTCTGCTCTGGCAGAAGCTGCTTCCCTGGTTCGTAACTGTCTCAGACCCATTTGTACCTACTTTAAAAAAGGTTCCCTGCCAACTGCATTTCATTCACCTGAAACATGCATTTCACTTTGCTCTTAGGGACCGATATGCTTTAAAAACCCACTTCTCTGCTTGGTTGGTTATAAATACACTATGAAGCCCTGGCAGAGAGAGTAAAGGTCAAGGTGATTTGAGGGATATGTATTTTTCATGGTCTTCGTTGTACCTTTTTATACCCTGTAAACACTCAGAGACCATCAACCTGCCTGCTGCCTGTCTGCCGAAGGAGGGAGCACTTAAGAACACGGTGTCAGTCTGTCCACAGAGAGAGTGGACCCACTAATATAATACCTCATCATCTAAACCAGAGAGAATGGACCCACTAATATAATACCTCATCATCTAAACCAGAGAGACCCACTAATATAATACCTCATCATCTAAACCAGAGAGAATGGACCCACTAATATAATACCTCATCATCTAAACCAGAGAGAGTGGACCCACTAATATAATACCTCATCATCTAAACCAGAGAGACCCACTAATATAATACCTCATCATCTAAACCAGAGAGAGTGGACCCACTAATATAATACCTCATCATCTAAACCAGAGAGTGGACCCACTAATATAATACCTCATCATCTAAACCAGAGAGTGGACCCACTAATATAATACCTCATCATCTAAACCAGAGAGACCCACTAATATAATACCTCATCATCTAAACCAGAGAGAGTGGACCCACTAATATAATACCTCATCATCTAAACCAGAGAGAGTGGACCCACTAATATAATACCTCATCATCTAAACCAGAGAGACCCACTAATATAATACCTCATCATCTAAACCAGAGAGAGTGGACCCACTAATATAATACCTCATCATCTAAACCAGAGAGAGTGGACCCACTAATATAATACCTCATCATCTAAACCAGAGAGACCCACTAATATAGTACAGTAACTTTTTTCCTCCTTTCTAGTGTTCTCTATTTTTGAATGTTATCAGATTTTCAACCAAAACTTAATATTAGATAAAGGGAACCTGAGTTTACAAAAAATAAAATAATGTATTTTAGCTATTTTAGCTGTAATGACTCCAACCAAACGCTTCCTGTAGTTGGTGATCAGTCCACCTTTAACTGTAATGACTCCAACCAAACACTTCCTGTAGTTGTTGATCAGTCCACCTTTAGCTGTAATGACTCCAACCAACCACTTCCTGTAGTTGTTGATCAGTCCACCTTTAGCTGTAATGACTCCAACCAAATGCTTCCTGTAGTTGTTGATCAGTCCACCTTTAGCTGAAATGACTCCAACCACTTCCTGTAGTTGTTGGTCAGTCCACCTTTAGCTGTAATGACTCCAACCAAACGCTTCCTGTAGTTGTTGATCAGTCCACCTTTAGCTGTAATGACTCCAACCAACCACTTCCTGTAGTTGGTGATCAGTCCACCTTTAGCTGTAATGACTCCAACCAACCACTTCCTGTAGTTGTTGATCAGTCCACCTTTAGCTGTAATGACTCCAACCAACCACTTCCTGTAGTTGTTGATCAGTCCACCTTTAGCTGTAATGACTCCAACCAACCACTTCCTGTAGTTGGTGATCAGTCCACCTTTAGCTGTAATGACTCCAACCAACCACTTCCTGTAGTTGTTGATCAGTCCACCTTTAGCTGTAATGACTCCAACCAACCACTTCCTGTAGTTGTTGATCAGTCCACCTTTAGCTGTAATGACTCCAACCAACCACTTCCTGTAGTTGTTGATCAGTCCACCTTTAGCTGTAATGACTCCAACCAACCACTTCCTGTAGTTGTTGATCAGTCCACCTTTAGCTGTAATGACTCCAACCAAACACTTCCTGTAGTTGTTGGTCAGTCCACCTTTAGCTGTAATGACTCCAACCAAACACTTCCTGTAGTTGTTGATCAGTGCACCTAGAGCCGCAATGACTCCAACCAAACGCTTCCTGTAGTTGTTGATCAGTCCACCTTTAGCTGAAATGACTCCAACCACTTCCTGTAGTCGTTGATCAGTCCACCTTTAGCTGAAATGACTCCAACCAAACGCTTCCTGTAGTTGTTGATCAGTCCACCTTTAGCTGCAATGACTCCAACCAAACACTTCCTGTAGTTGTTGATCAGTCCACCTTTAGCTGCAATGACTCCAAACACTTCCTGTAGTTGTTGATCAGTCCACCTTTAGCTGTAATGACTCCAACCAAACGCTTCCTGTAGTTGTTGATCAGTCCACCTTTAGCTGTAATGACTCCAACCAAACGCTTCCTGTAGTTGTTGATCAGTCCACCTTTAGCTGCAATGACTCCAAACACTTCCTGTAGTTGTTGATCAGTCCACCGTTAGCTGAAATGACTCCAACCAACCACTTCCTGTAGTTGTTGATCAGTCCACCTTTAGCTGAAATGACTCCAACCAACCACTTCCTGTAGTTGTTGATCAGTCCACCTTTAGCTGTAATGACTCCAACCAAACGCTTCCTGTAGTTGTTGATCAGTCCACCTTTAGCTGCAATGACTCCAAACAAACACTTCCTGTAGTTGTTGATCAGTCCATCTTTAGCTGTAATGACTCCAACCAACTACTTCCTGTAGTTGGTGATCAGTCCACCTTTAGCTGTAATGACTCCAACCAACCACTTCCTGTAGTTGTTGATCAGTCCACCTTTAGCTGTAATGACTCCAACCAACCACTTCCTGTAGTTGTTGATCAGTCCATCTTTAGCTGTAATGACTCCAACCAAACACTTCCTGTAGTTGTTGATCAGTCCACCTTTAGCTGTAATGACTCCAACCAAACACTTCCTGTAGTTGTTGATCAGTCCACCTTTAGCTGTAATGACTCCAACCAAACACTTCCTGTAGTTGTTGGTCAGTCCACCTTTAGCTGTAATGACTCCAACCAAACACTTCCTGTAGTTGTTGATCAGTGCACCTAGAGCCGCAATGACTCCAACCAAACGCTTCCTGTAGTTGTTGATCAGTCCACCTTTAGCTGAAATGACTCCAACCACTTCCTGTAGTCGTTGATCAGTCCACCTTTAGCTGAAATGACTCCAACCAAACGCTTCCTGTAGTTGTTGATCAGTCCACCTTTAGCTGCAATGACTCCAACCAAACACTTCCTGTAGTTGTTGATCAGTCCACCTTTAGCTGCAATGACTCCAAACACTTCCTGTAGTTGTTGATCAGTCCACCTTTAGCTGAAATGACTCCAACCACTTCCTGTAGTCGTTGATCAGTCCACCTTTAGCTGAAATGACTCCAACCAAACGCTTCCTGTAGTTGTTGATCAGTCCACCTTTAGCTGCAATGACTCCAACCAAACGCTTCCTGTAGTTGTTGATCAGTCCACCTTTAGCTGCAATGACTCCAACCAAACACTTCCTGTAGTTGTTGATCAGTCCACCTTTAGCTGTAATGACTCCAACCAACCACTTCCTGTAGTTGTTGATCAGTCCACCTTTAGCTGTAATGACTCCAACCAACCACTTCCTGTAGTTGGTGATCAGTCCACCTTTAGCTCTAATGACTCCAACCAACCACTTCCTGTAGTTGTTGGTCAGTCCACCTTTAGCTGAAATGACTCCAACCAAACACTTCCTGTAGTTGTTGATCAGTCCACCTTTAGCTGTAATTTCATGTTCAAATCCCCGAGCTGACAAGGTACAAATCTGTTGTTATGCCCCTGAACAAGTCAGTTAACCCACTGTTCCCAGGCCGTCATTGAAAATACAAATTTGTTCTTAACTGACTTGCCTAGTTAAATATAAGTCAGTTAAGAACATATTCTTATTTTCAATAACGGCCAAACCCTAACCCGGAAAACGCTGGGCCAATTGTGGGACTCCCAATCACGGCTGGTTGTAATACAGCCTGTATTCAAACCAGGGTGTCTGTAGTGACGCCTCTAGCGCTGAGATGCAGTATCTTTAGACCCCTGAGCTACTAAGGAGCCCCTAATCAGATCCCCCAGCAGGCCTCTCTCTCGTTACTCCCCCTCAGGAGCCCCTAACCAGATCCCCCAGCAGGCCTCTCTCTCGTTACTCCCCCTCAGGAGCCCCTAACCAGATCCCCCAGCAGGCCTCTCTCTCGTTACTCCCCTCAGGAGCCCCTAACCAGATCCCCCAGCAGGCCTCTCTCTCGTTACTCCCCCTCAGGAGCCCCTAACCAGATCCCCCAGCATGCCTCTCTCTCGTTACTCCCCCTCAGGAGCCCCTAACCAGATCCCCCAGCAGACCTCTCTCTCTTCACTCCACCTCTGTTCCCCCTCAGGAGCCCCTAACCAGATCCCCCAGCATGCCTCTCTCTCTTCACTCCACCTCTGTTCACCTCAGGAGCCCCTAACCAGATCCCCCAGCAGGCCTCTCTCTCTTCACTCCACCTCAGGAGCCCCTAACCAGATCCCCCAGCATGCCTCTCTCTCGTTACTCCCCCTCAGGAGCCCCTAACCAGATCCCCCAGCAGACTCTCTCTCGTTACTCCCCCTCAGGAGCCCCTAACCAGATCCCCCAGCAGACCTCTCTCTCTTCACTCCACCTCTGTTCCCCTCAGGAGCCCCTAACCAGATCCCCCAGCATGCCTCTCTCTCGTTACTCCACCTGAGGAGCCCCTAACCAGATCCCCCAGCAGGCCTCTCTCTCTTCACTCCACCTCAGGAGCCCCTAACTAGATCCCCCAGCATGCCTCTCTCTCGTTACTCCCCCTCAGGAGCCCCTAACCAGATCCCCCAGCATGCCTCTCTCTCGTTACCATCCTGTTATGTTCTCTGCTCCTAGGCATCGGTCTGTATATAGTTTTCAACTATTGATCTGGTGGCCATTTTCTCAGGATATTTCTTAACTTGTTAAAAAAAAAGAGAATAAAAAAGAATAAAAAATTGTCAGTGGAAGTCAGTCCCTTCCTACTCCAAAAGCATAAAGACCTTTTTCAACGACTAAATTACATTTTCTTTGACAGATTAGGCCTCTTTGAAATTGTGTTAATGGCCTAATGTACTTGAATTGTCTGATCATTTAAGTTTGATTAGAACCGCGTCCCATATCCGGGTGTTAAATGGTCTAGATAATAATATTTGTCTCCTTGCTCTTCTTAAAAAAAAAAAACCCCGACTGCTGGGCTTAAAAAATGGTTTAACCTACATTATCTTAATGGATTTGGAATTACATTTAAATTGCAGCCATTTATTTGAATATGAAGAAATGTCTTGGTTTATATAGAGGATTCGTGTTCTTGCTAGGGAGTCTTCTAACAGAGGCTTTTAGTAAAGAGGCTGGGGGGGGGGGGGGGGTTCAGTTGCTCAGCTTAGTTCACGCTGTATCTACATTGGAAAGAAATCGCCCGCTACTGTAGAATGTTATTTTTGTTATAATTATACCGATTTATTAGAATGGTTACATAAGTGAGTCATCAAGCTGAAGAGGCTGATGTCGTAGCGAGGAATTCACTGTGGATGTCTGGCCTATGGCTTAAGGATATTACTGGAGACTTTAATCTATTAGGCTAGTCATACTGCTCCTACTGCCTTGCTCTGTGTTGCAAAATGGCACCCTATTGCCTACGCTTCTCTGGTCTAAAGTAGTGCACTATGTAGGGAATATAGGGTGCCATATTGGGACACAGCCGTGGAAACTTGGCCCTGACTCTGGCTCCTCCCCCCGTTGGCTAGATGTGTATAAGCCGTAGCTATTTCACCAGCAGACAGTTTTGATACGTTATATTTACTAAACCTGCTTATTTCCTCTTCTGATGGCTGCTGGGAAAAATCATTTTGTAGGGAAGGTATCATGTATGGTTTCTACACCCCCCTCACACACATCGGTTGCCCTGAGAACGTGACACTCTATCTCATCTCACTGCAGTGGTAGTGATGAGTTGGAGGCAATTTTTTAATAGTAATTTCTGGAATCTGTTCTTGATTGGAGTATTGTTACGTTGAATATTCTCCTATTTTAGTGGGGTGTTTTTGTTATTACACACAGGTCTACATCGTCAATCAAAGGATGAGGATGCTAACCGCTAACTACTAGTTGACTGTTACCACTTTACACAAACGTAGATGATTATAACATTTGAATCCTTTGGATTTACTGTGTGTGCGTGTGTGTGCGTGTGCGTGCGCGTGTGCGTGTGCGTGTGTGTGTGTGTGTGTGTGTGTGTGTGTGTGTGTGTGTGTGTGTGTGTGTGTGTGTGTGTGTGTGTGTGTGTGTGTGTGTGTGTGTGTGTGTGTGTGTGTGTGTGTGTGTGTGTGTGTGTGTGTGTGTGTGTGTGTGTGTGTGTGTGTGTGTGTGTGTGTGTGTGTGTGTGTGTGTGCGTGCGTGCATGCGTGCGCACACAACCCAAAGCAGAAACATAAAGTACAGTAGTGTACCCCACGAGGCTCCCTGTACCCCACGAGGCTCCCTGTAGTGTAACCCACAACGCTCCCTGTAGTGTACCCCACGAGGCTCCCTGTACCCCACGAAGCTCCCTGTAGTGTACCCCACGAGGCTCCCTGTACCCCACGAGGCTCCCTGTACCCCACAACGCTCCCTGTACCCCACAACGCTCCCTGTACCCCACAACGCTCCCTGTACCCCACAACGCTCCCTGTACCCCACAACGCTCCCTGTAGTGTACCCAACAACGCTCCCTGTAGTGTACCCCACAATGTCCCTGTAATGTACCCCACAATGCTCCCTGTACCCCACAATGCTCCCTGTAGTGTACCCCACGAGGCTCCCTGTACCCCACAACGCTCCCTGTAGTGTACCCCACGAGACTCCCTGTACCCCACAACGCTCCCTGTAGTGTACCCCACGAGGCTCCCTGTAGTGTACCCAACAACGCTCCCTGTAGTGTACCCCACAACGCTCCCTGTACCCCACAACGCTCCCTGTACCCCACAATGCTCCCTGTAGTGTACCCCACAATGTCCCTGTAATGTACCCCACAATGATCCCTGTACCCCACAATGCTCCCTGTAGTGTACCCCACGAGGCTCCCTGTACCCCACAACGCTCCCTGTAGTGTACCCCACAACGCTCCCTGTACCCCACAACGCTCCCTGTAGTGTACCCCACGAGGCTCCCTGTAGTGTACCCCACGAGGCTCCCTGTAGTGTACCCAACAACGCTCCCTGTAGTGTACCCCACAACGCTCCCTGTACCCCACAACGCTCCCTGTAGTGTACCCCACAATGCTCCCTGTAGTGTACCCCACAACGCTCCCTGTAGTGTACCCCACAACGCTCCCTGTAGTGTACCCCACAACGCTCCCTGTAGTGTACCCCACAATGCTCCCTGTACCCCACGAGGCTCCCTGTACCCCACGAGGCTCCCTATACCCCTCAACGCTCCCTATACCCCTCAACGCTCCCTGTACCCCACAACGCTCCCTGTAGTGTACCCCACAACGCTCCCTGTAGTGTACCCCACAACGCTCCCTATACCCCACAACGCTCCCTGTACCCCACAACGCTCCCTGTAGTGTACCCCACAACGCTCCCTATACCCCACAACGCTCCCTGTACCCCACAATGCTCCCTGTAGTGTACCCCACAATGCTCCTGTAGTGTACCCCACAACGCTCCTGTACCCCACAACGCTCCCTGTAGTGTACCACACAATGCTCCCTGTAGTGTACCCCACAACGCTCCCTGTAGTGTACCCCACAACGCTCCCTGTAGTGTACCCCACAACGCTCCTGTAGTGTACCCCACAACGCTCCTGTAGTGTACCCCACAACGCTCCCTGTAGTGTACCCCACAACGCTCCCTGTAGTGTGCCCCACAATGCTCCCTGTAGTGTACCCCACAATGCTCCCTGTAGTGTACCCCACAACGCTCCTGTAGTGTACCCCACAACGCTCCCTGTACCCCACGAGGCTCCTGTACCCCCGAGGCTCCCTATGCCCCTCAACGCTCCCTATACCCCTCAACGCTCCTGTACCCCACAACGCTCCCTGTAGTGTACCCCACAACGCTCCCTGTAGTGTACCCCACAACGCTCCCTGTAGTGTAACCCACAACGCTCCCTATACCCCACAACGCTCCCTGTACCCCACAACGCTCCCTGTAGTGTACCCCACAACGCTCCCTATACCCCACAACGCTCCTGTACCCCACAACGCTCCCTGTAGTGTACCCCACAATGCTCCTGTAGTGTACCCCACAACGCTCCCTGTACCCTACAACGCTCCCTGTAGTGTACCACACAACGCTCCCTGTAGTGTACCACACAATGCTCCCTGTAGTGTACCCCACAACGCTCCCTGTAGTGTACCCCACAAAGCTCCCTGTAGTGTACCCCACAACGCTCCCTGTAGTGTACCCCACAACGCTCCCTGTAGTGTACCCCACAATGCTCCCTGTAGTGTACCCCACAACGCTCCCTGTAGTGTACCCCACGAGGCTCCCTGTACCCCACGAGGCTCCCTGTAGTGTACCCCACAACGCTCCCTGTAGTGTACCCCACAACGCTCCTGTAGTGTACCCCACGCTCCCTGTAGTGTACCCCACAAGGCTCCCTGTACCCAACAACGCTCCCTGTACCCCACAATGCTCCCTGTACCTCACAACGCTCCCTGTACCCCACAACACTCCCTGTAGTGTACCCCACAACACTCCCTGTAGTGTACCCCACAACGCTCCCTGTACCCCACAACGCTCCCTGTAGTGTACCACACAACGCTCCCTGTACCCCACAACGCTCCCTGTAGTGTACCCCACAATGCTCCCTGTAGTGTACCCCACAACGCTCCCTGTAGTGTACCCCACAATGCTCCCTGTACCCCACAACGCTCCCTGTACCCCACAACGCTCCCTGTAGTGTACCCCACAACGCTCCCTGTACCCCACAACGCTCCCTGTAGTGTACCCCACAACGCTCCCTGTAGTGTACCCCACAACGCCCCCTGTACCCCACAACGCTCCCTGTACCCCACAATGCTCCTGTACCCCACAACGCTCCCTGTACCCCACAATGCTCCTGTAGTGTACCCCACAATGCTCCCTGTAGTGTACCCCACAACGCTCCCTGTAGTGTACCCCACACAGCGCTCCCTGTAGTGTACCCCACAACGCTCCCTGTACCCCACAACGCTCCCTGTACCCCACAACGCTCCCTGTACCCCACAACTCTCCCTGTACCCCACAACGCTCCCTGTACCCCACAGCGCTCCCTGGAGTGTACCCCACAATGCTCCCTGTAGTGTACCCCACAACGCTCCCTGTACCCCACAATGCTCCCTGTAGTGTACCCCACAACGCTCCCTGTAGTGTACCCCACAACGCTCCCTGTAGTGTACCCCACAATGCTCCCTGTACCCCACAATGCTCCCTGTACCCCACAATGCTCCCTGTACCCCACAATGCTCCCTGTACCCCACAACGCTCCCTGTAGTGTACCCCACAACGCTCCCTGTACCCCACAACGCTCCCTGTACCCCACAATGCTCCCTGTACCCCACAACGCTCCCTGTAGTGTACCCCACAACGCTCCCTGTACCCACAACGCTCCCTGTACCCCACAACGCTCCCTGTAGTGTACCACACAATGCTCCCTGTAGTGTACCACACAATGCTCCCTGTAGTGTACCCCACAACGCTCCCTGTAGTGTACCCCACAACGCTCCCTGTAGTGTACCCCACAACGCTCCCTGTAGTGTACCCCACAATGCTCCCTGTAGTGTACCCCACAACGCTCCCTGTAGTGTACCCCACGAGGCTCCCTGTACCCCACGAGGCTCCCTGTAGTGTACCCCACAACGCTCCCTGTAGTGTACCCCACACGAGGCTCCCTGTAGTGTACCCCACAAGGCTCCCTGTACCCAACAACGCTCCCTGTACCCCACAATGCTCCCTGTACCTCACAACGCTCCCTGTACCCCACAACACTCCCTGTAGTGTACCCCACAACACTCCCTGTAGTGTACCCCACAACGCTCCCTGTACCCCACAACGCTCCCTGTAGTGTACCACACAACGCTCCCTGTACCCCACAACGCTCCCTGTAGTGTACCCCACAATGCTCCCTGTAGTGTACCCCACAATGCTCCCTGTAGTGTACCCCACAACGCTCCCTGTAGTGTACCCCACAATGCTCCCTGTACCCCACAACGCTCCCTGTACCCCACAACGCTCCCTGTAGTGTACCCCACAACGCTCCCTGTACCCCACAACGCTCCCTGTAGTGTACCCCACAACGCTCCCTGTAGTGTACCCCACAACGCCCCCTGTACCCCACAACGCTCCCTGTACCCCACAATGCTCCCTGTACCCCACAACGCTCCCTGTACCCCACAATGCTCCCTGTAGTGTACCCCACAATGCTCCCTGTAGTGTACCCCACAATGCTCCCTGTAGTGTACCCCACAACGCTCCCTGTAGTGTACCCCACAACGCTCCCTGTACCCCACAACGCTCCCTGTAGTGTACCCCACAGCGCTCCCTGTACCCCACAACGCTCCCTGTACCCCACAACGCTCCCTGTACCCCACAACTCTCCCTGTACCCCACAACGCTCCCTGTACCCCACAGCGCTCCCTGGAGTGTACCCCACAATGCTCCCTGTAGTGTACCCTACAACGCTCCCTGTACCCCACAATGCTCCCTGTAGTGTACCCCACAACGCTCCCTGTAGTGTACCCCACAACGCTCCCTGTAGTGTACCCCACAATGCTCCCTGTACCCCACAATGCTCCCTGTACCCCACAATGCTCCCTGTACCCCACAATGCTCCCTGTACCCCACAACGCTCCCTGTAGTGTACCCCACAACGCTCCCTGTACCCCACAACGCTCCCTGTACCCCACAATGCTCCCTGTACCCCACAACGCTCCCTGTAGTGTACCCCACAACGCTCCCTGTACCCACAACGCTCCCTGTACCCCACAACGCTCCCTGTACCCCACAACGCTCCCTGTACCCCACAACGCTCCCTGTACCCCACAATGCTCCCTGTAGTGTACCCCACAATGCTCCCTGTAGTGTACCCCACAATGCTCCCTGTAGTGTACACCACAACGCTCCCTGTAGTGTACCCCACAACGCTCCCTGTACCTCACAGCGCTCCCTGTAGTGTACCCCACAATGCTCCCTGTACCCCACAACGCTCCCTGTACCCCACAACTCTCCCTGTATCCAACAACGCTCCCTGTACCCCACAGCGCTCCCTGTAGTGTACCCCACAATGCTCCCTGTAGTGTACCCCACAACGCTCCCTGTACCCCACAATGCTCCCTGTAGTGTACCCCACAACGCTCCCTGTAGTGTACCCCACAACGCTCCCTGTAGTGTACCCCACAATGCTCCTGTACCCCACAACGCTCCCTGTACCCCACAACGCTCCCTGTAGTGTACCCCACAACGCTCCCTGTACACCACAATGCTCCCTGTAGTGTACCCCACAACGCTCCCTGTACCCCACAATGCTCCCTGTAGTGTACCCCACAACGCTCCCTGTAGTGTACCCCACAACGCTCCCTGTAGTGTACCCCACAATGCTCCCTGTACCCCACAACGCTCCCTGTACCCCACAACGCTCCCTGTAGTGTACCCCACAACGCTCCCTGTACCCCACAACGCTCCCTGTAGTGTACCCCACAACGCTCCCTGTAGTGTACCCCACAACGCCCCCTGTACCCCACAATGCTCCCTGTACCCCACAACGCTCCCTGTACCCCACAATGCTCCCTGTAGTGTACCCCACAATGCTCCCTGTAGTGTACCCCACAATGCTCCCTGTAGTGTACCCCACAACGCTCCCTGTAGTGTACCCCACAACGCTCCCTGTACCCCACAGCGCTCCCTGTAGTGTACCCCACAACGCTCCCTGTACCCCACAACGCTCCCTGTACCCCACAACTCTCCCTGTACCCCACAACGCTCCCTGTACCCCACAGCGCTCCCTGGAGTGTACCCCACAATGCTCCCTGTAGTGTACCCCACAACGCTCCCTGTACCCCACAATGCTCCCTGTAGTGTACCCCACAACGCTCCCTGTAGTGTACCCCACAACGCTCCCTGTAGTGTACCCCACAATGCTCCTGTACCCCACAATGCTCCCTGTACCCCACAATGCTCCCTGTACCCCACAATGCTCCCTGTACCCCACAACGCTCCCTGTAGTGTACCCCACAACGCTCCTGTACCCCACAACGCTCCCTGTACCCCACAACGCTCCCTGCCCCACAACGCTCCCTGTAGTGTACCCCACAACGCTCCCTGTACCCACAACGCTCCCTGTACCCCACAACGCTCCCTGTACCCCACAACGCTCCCTGTACCCCACAACGCTCCCTGTACCCCACAACGCTCCCTGTACCCCACAATGCTCCCTGTAGTGTACCCCACAATGCTCCCTGTAGTGTACACCACAACGCTCCCTGTAGTGTACCCTCACAGCGCTCCCTGTAGTGTACCCCACAATGCTCCCTGTACCCCACAACGCTCCCTGTACCCCACAACTCTCCCTGTATCCAACAACGCTCCCTGTACCCCACAGCGCTCCCTGTAGTGTACCCCACAATGCTCCCTGTAGTGTACCCCACAACGCTCCCTGTACCCCACAATGCTCCCTGTAGTGTACCCCACAACGCTCCTGTAGTGTACCCCACAACGCTCCCTGTAATGTACCCCACAATGCTCCCTGTACCCCACAATGCTCCCTGTACCCCACAACGCTCCCTGTACCCCACAATGCTCCCTGTAGTGTACCCCACAATGCTCCCTGTAGTGTACCCCACAATGCTCCCTGTAGTGTTTCCCACAACGCTCCCTGTAGTGTACCCCACAATGCTCCCTGTAGTGTACCCCACAATGCTCCCTGTAGTGTACCCCACAATGCTCCCTGTAGTGTACCCCACAATGCTCCCTGTAGTGTGTCCCACAACGCTCCCTGTAGTGTACCCCACAACGCTCCCTGTACCCCACAATGCTCCCTGTAGTGTACCCCACAATGCTCCCTGTAGTGTACCCCACAACGCTCCCTGTAGTGTACCCCACAATGCTCCCTGTACCCCACAATGCTCCCTGTACCCCACAACGCTCCCTGTACCCCACAACGCTCCCTGTAGTGTACCCCACAACGCTCCCTGTAGTGTACCCCACAACGCTCCCTGTAGTGTACCCCACAACGCTCCCTGTAGTGTACCCCACAATGTTCCCTGTAGTGTACCCCACAACGCTCCCTGTAGTGTACCCCACAGCGCTCCCTGTAGTGTACCCCACAACGCTCCCTGTACCCCACAACGCTCCCTGTACCCCACAACGCTCCCTGTACCCCACAACTCTCCCTGTACCCTACAACGCTCCCTGTACCCCACAGTGCTCCCTGTAGTGTACCCCACAATGCTCCCTGTAGTGTACCCCACAACGCTCCCTGTACCCCACAATGCTCCCTGTAGTGTACCCCACAACGCTCCCTGTACCCCACAACGCTCCCTGTAGTGTACCCCACGAGGCTCCCTGTAGTGTACCCCACAATGCTCCCTGTAGTGTACCCCACAATGCTCCCTGTAGTGTACCCCACAACGCTCCCTGTAGTGTACCCCACAACGCTCCCTGTACCCCACAACGCTCCCTGTAGTGTACCCCACAATGCTCCCTGTACCCCACAACGCTCCCTGTACCCCACAACTCTCCCTGTATCCAACAACGCTCCCTGTACCCCACAGCGCTCCCTGTAGTGTACCCCACAATGCTCCCTGTAGTGTACCCCACAACGCTCCCTGTAGTGTACCCCTCAACGCTCCCTGTACCCCACAACGCTCCCTGTAGTGTACCCCACAACGCTCCCTGTAGTGTACCCCACAACGCTCCCTATACCCCACAACGCTCCCTGTACCCCACAACGCTCCCTGTAGTGTACCCCACAACGCTCCCTATACCCCACAACGCTCCCTGTACCCCACAATGCTCCCTGTAGTGTACCCCACAATGCTCCCTGTAGTGTACCCCACAACGCTCCCTGTACCCCACAACGCTCCCTGTAGTGTACCACACAATGCTCCCTGTAGTGTACCCCACAACGCTCCCTGTAGTGTACCCCACAACGCTCCCTGTAGTGTACCCCACAACGCTCCCTGTAGTGTACCCCACAACGCTCCCTGTAGTGTACCCCACAACGCTCCCTGTAGTGTACCCCACAATGCTCCCTGTAGTGTACCCCACAATGCTCCCTGTAGTGTACCCCACAACGCTCCCTGTAGTGTACCCCACAACGCTCCCTGTACCCCACGAGGCTCCCTGTACCCCACGAGGCTCCCTATACCCCTCAACGCTCCCTATACCCCTCAACGCTCCCTGTACCCCACAACGCTCCCTGTAGTGTACCCCACAACGCTCCCTGTAGTGTACCCCACAACGCTCCCTGTAGTGTAACCCACAACGCTCCCTATACCCCACAACGCTCCCTGTACCCCACAACGCTCCCTGTACCTCCTATACCCCACAACGCTCCCTGTACCCCACAACGCTCCCTGTAGTGTACCCCACAATGCTCCCTGTAGTGTACCCCACAACGCTCCCTGTACCCTACAACGCTCCCTGTAGTGTACCACACAACGCTCCCTGTAGTGTACCACACAATGCTCCCTGTAGTGTACCCCACAACGCTCCCTGTAGTGTACCCCACAAAGCTCCCTGTAGTGTACCCCACAACGCTCCCTGTAGTGTACCCCACAACGCTCCCTGTAGTGTACCCCACAATGCTCCCTGTAGTGTACCCCACAACGCTCCTGTAGTGTACCCCCTGTACCCCACGAGGCTCCCTGTAGTGTACCCCACAACGCTCCCTGTAGTGTACCCCACAACGCTCCCTGTAGTGTACCCCACGAGGCTCCCTGTAGTGTACCCCACAAGGCTCCCTGTACCCAACAACGCTCCCTGTACCCCACAATGCTCCCTGTACCTCACAACGCTCCCTGTACCCCACAACACTCCCTGTAGTGTACCCCACAACACTCCCTGTACCCCACAACGCTCCTGTACCCCACAACGCTCCTGTAGTGTACCACACAACGCTCCCTGTACCCCACAACGCTCCCTGTAGTGTACCCCACAATGCTCCCTGTAGTGTACCCCACAACGCTCCCTGTAGTGTACCCCACAATGCTCCCTGTACCCCACAACGCTCCCTGTACCCCACAACGCTCCCTGTAGTGTACCCCACAACGCTCCCTGTACCCCACAACGCTCCCTGTAGTGTACCCCACAACGCTCCCTGTAGTGTACCCCACAACGCCCCCTGTACCCCACAACGCTCCCTGTACCCCACAATGCTCCCTGTACCCCACAACGCTCCCTGTACCCCACAATGCTCCCTGTAGTGTACCCCACAATGCTCCCTGTAGTGTACCCCACAACGCTCCCTGTAGTGTACCCCACAACGCTCCCTGTACCCCACAGCGCTCCCTGTAGTGTACCCCACAACGCTCCCTGTACCCCACAACGCTCCCTGTACCCCACAACGCTCCCTGTACCCCACAACTCTCCCTGTACCCCACAACGCTCCCTGTACCCCACAGCGCTCCCTGGAGTGTACCCCACAATGCTCCCTGTAGTGTACCCCACAACGCTCCCTGTACCCCACAATGCTCCCTGTAGTGTACCCCACAATGCTCCCTGTAGTGTACCCCACAACGCTCCCTGTAGTGTACCCCACAACGCTCCCTGTAGTGTACCCCACAATGCTCCCTGTACCCCACAATGCTCCCTGTACCCCACAATGCTCCCTGTACCCCACAATGCTCCCTGTACCCCACAACGCTCCCTGTAGTGTACCCCACAACGCTCCCTGTACCCCACAACGCTCCCTGTACCCCACAATGCTCCCTGTACCCCACAACGCTCCCTGTAGTGTACCCCACAACGCTCCCTGTACCCACAACGCTCCCTGTACCCCACAACGCTCCCTGTAGTGTACCACACAATGCTCCCTGTAGTGTACCACACAATGCTCCCTGTAGTGTACCCCACAACGCTCCCTGTAGTGTACCCCACAACGCTCCCTGTAGTGTACCCCACAACGCTCCCTGTAGTGTACCCCACAATGCTCCCTGTAGTGTACCCCACAACGCTCCCTGTAGTGTACCCCACGAGGCTCCCTGTACCCCACGAGGCTCCCTGTAGTGTACCCCACAACGCTCCCTGTAGTGTACCCCACAACGCTCCCTGTAGTGTACCCCACGAGGCTCCCTGTAGTGTACCCCACAAGGCTCCCTGTACCCAACAACGCTCCCTGTACCCCACAATGCTCCCTGTACCTCACAACGCTCCCTGTACCCCACAACACTCCCTGTAGTGTACCCCACAACACTCCCTGTAGTGTACCCCACAACGCTCCCTGTACCCCACAACGCTCCCTGTAGTGTACCACACAACGCTCCCTGTACCCCACAACGCTCCCTGTAGTGTACCCCACAATGCTCCCTGTAGTGTACCCCACAATGCTCCCTGTAGTGTACCCCACAACGCTCCCTGTAGTGTACCCCACAATGCTCCCTGTACCCCACAACGCTCCCTGTACCCCACAACGCTCCCTGTAGTGTACCCCACAACGCTCCCTGTACCCCACAACGCTCCCTGTAGTGTACCCCACAACGCTCCCTGTAGTGTACCCCACAACGCCCCCTGTACCCCACAACGCTCCCTGTACCCCACAATGCTCCCTGTACCCCACAACGCTCCCTGTACCCCACAATGCTCCCTGTAGTGTACCCCACAATGCTCCCTGTAGTGTACCCCACAATGCTCCCTGTAGTGTACCCCACAACGCTCCCTGTAGTGTACCCCACAACGCTCCCTGTACCCCACAACGCTCCCTGTAGTGTACCCCACAGCGCTCCCTGTACCCCACAACGCTCCCTGTACCCCACAACGCTCCCTGTACCCCACAACTCTCCCTGTACCCCACAACGCTCCCTGTACCCCACAGCGCTCCCTGGAGTGTACCCCACAATGCTCCCTGTAGTGTACCCTACAACGCTCCCTGTACCCCACAATGCTCCCTGTAGTGTACCCCACAACGCTCCCTGTAGTGTACCCCACAACGCTCCCTGTAGTGTACCCCACAATGCTCCCTGTACCCCACAATGCTCCCTGTACCCCACAATGCTCCCTGTACCCCACAATGCTCCCTGTACCCCACAACGCTCCCTGTAGTGTACCCCACAACGCTCCCTGTACCCCACAACGCTCCCTGTACCCCACAATGCTCCCTGTACCCCACAACGCTCCTGTAGTGTACCCCACAACGCTCCCTGTACCCACAACGCTCCCTGTACCCCACAACGCTCCCTGTACCCCACAACGCTCCCTGTACCCCACAACGCTCCCTGTACCCCACAATGCTCCCTGTAGTGTACCCCACAATGCTCCCTGTAGTGTACCCCACAATGCTCCTGTAGTGTACACCACAACGCTCCCTGTAGTGTACCCCACAACGCTCCCTGTACCTCACAGCGCTCCCTGTAGTGTACCCCACAATGCTCCCTGTACCCCACAACGCTCCCTGTACCCCACAACTCTCCCTGTATCCAACAACGCTCCCTGTACCCCACAGCGCTCCCTGTAGTGTACCCCACAATGCTCCCTGTAGTGTACCCCACAACGCTCCCTGTACCCCACAATGCTCCCTGTAGTGTACCCCACAACGCTCCCTGTAGTGTACCCCACAACGCTCCCTGTAGTGTACCCCACAATGCTCCCTGTACCCCACAACGCTCCCTGTACCCCACAACGCTCCCTGTAGTGTACCCCACAACGCTCCCTGTACACCACAATGCTCCCTGTAGTGTACCCCACAACGCTCCCTGTACCCCACAATGCTCCCTGTAGTGTACCCCACAACGCTCCCTGTAGTGTACCCCACAACGCTCCCTGTAGTGTACCCCACAATGCTCCCTGTACCCCACAACGCTCCCTGTACCCCACAACGCTCCCTGTAGTGTACCCCACAACGCTCCCTGTACCCCACAACGCTCCCTGTAGTGTACCCCACAACGCTCCCTGTAGTGTACCCCACAACGCCCCCTGTACCCCACAATGCTCCCTGTACCCCACAACGCTCCCTGTACCCCACAATGCTCCCTGTAGTGTACCCCACAATGCTCCCTGTAGTGTACCCCACAATGCTCCCTGTAGTGTACCCCACAACGCTCCCTGTAGTGTACCCCACAACGCTCCCTGTACCCCACAGCGCTCCCTGTAGTGTACCCCACAACGCTCCCTGTACCCCACAACGCTCCCTGTACCCCACAACTCTCCCTGTACCCCACAACGCTCCCTGTACCCCACAGCGCTCCCTGGAGTGTACCCCACAATGCTCCCTGTAGTGTACCCCACAACGCTCCCTGTACCCCACAATGCTCCCTGTAGTGTACCCCACAACGCTCCCTGTAGTGTACCCCACAACGCTCCCTGTAGTGTACCCCACAATGCTCCCTGTACCCCACAATGCTCCCTGTACCCCACAATGCTCCCTGTACCCCACAATGCTCCCTGTACCCCACAACGCTCCCTGTAGTGTACCCCACAACGCTCCCTGTACCCCACAACGCTCCCTGTACCCCACAACGCTCCCTGTACCCCACAACGCTCCCTGTAGTGTACCCCACAACGCTCCTGTACCCTGTCCCTGTACCCCACAAACGCTCCCTGTACCCCACAACGCTCCCTGTACCCCACAACGCTCCCTGTACCCCACAACGCTCCCTGTACCCCACAATGCTCCCTGTAGTGTACCCCACAATGCTCCCTGTAGTGTACACCACAACGCTCCCTGTAGTGTACCCCACAACGCTCCCTGTACCTCACAGCGCTCCCTGTAGTGTACCCCACAATGCTCCCTGTACCCCACAACGCTCCCTGTACCCCACAACTCTCCCTGTATCCAACAACGCTCCCTGTACCCCACAGCGCTCCCTGTAGTGTACCCCACAATGCTCCCTGTAGTGTACCCCACAACGCTCCCTGTACCCCACAATGCTCCCTGTAGTGTACCCCACAACGCTCCCTGTAGTGTACCCCACAACGCTCCCTGTAATGTACCCCACAATGCTCCCTGTACCCCACAATGCTCCCTGTACCCCACAACGCTCCCTGTACCCCACAATGCTCCCTGTAGTGTACCCCACAATGCTCCCTGTAGTGTACCCCACAATGCTCCCTGTAGTGTTTCCCACAACGCTCCCTGTAGTGTACCCCACAATGCTCCCTGTAGTGTACCCCACAATGCTCCCTGTAGTGTACCCCACAATGCTCCCTGTAGTGTACCCCACAATGCTCCCTGTAGTGTGTCCCACAACGCTCCCTGTAGTGTACCCCACAACGCTCCCTGTACCCCACAATGCTCCCTGTAGTGTACCCCACAATGCTCCCTGTAGTGTACCCCACAACGCTCCCTGTAGTGTACCCCACAATGCTCCCTGTACCCCACAATGCTCCCTGTACCCCACAACGCTCCCTGTACCCCACAACGCTCCCTGTAGTGTACCCCACAACGCTCCCTGTAGTGTACCCCACAACGCTCCCTGTAGTGTACCCCACAACGCTCCCTGTAGTGTACCCCACAATGTTCCCTGTAGTGTACCCCACAACGCTCCCTGTAGTGTACCCCACAGCGCTCCCTGTAGTGTACCCCACAACGCTCCCTGTACCCCACAACGCTCCCTGTACCCCACAACGCTCCCTGTACCCCACAACTCTCCCTGTACCCTACAACGCTCCCTGTACCCCACAGTGCTCCCTGTAGTGTACCCCACAATGCTCCCTGTAGTGTACCCCACAACGCTCCCTGTACCCCACAATGCTCCCTGTAGTGTACCCCACAACGCTCCCTGTACCCCACAACGCTCCCTGTAGTGTACCCCACGAGGCTCCCTGTAGTGTACCCCACAATGCTCCCTGTAGTGTACCCCACAATGCTCCCTGTAGTGTACCCCACAACGCTCCCTGTAGTGTACCCCACAACGCTCCCTGTACCCCACGAGGCTCCCTGTAGTGTACCCCACAACGCTCCCTGTAGTGTACCCCACGACGCTCCCTGTAGTGTACCCCACGACGCTCCCTGTAGTGTACCCCACAATGCTCCCTGTAGTGTACCCCACAATGCTCCCTGTACCCCACAATGCTCCCTGTACCCCACAACACTCCCTGTAGTGTACCCCACAACGCTCCCTGTAGTGTACCCCACAACGCTCCCTGTAGTGTACCCCACAATGCTCCCTGTACCCCACAATGCTCCCTGTACCCCACAATGCTCCCTGTACCCCACAATGCTCCCTGTACCCCACAACGCTCCCTGTACCCCACAACGCTCCCTGTAGTGTACCCCACAAAGCTCCCTGTAGTGTACCCCACAACGCTCCCTGTAGTGTTTCCCACAACGCTCCCTGTAGTGTACCCCACAATTCTCCCTGTAGTGTACCCCACAATGCTCCCTGTAGTGTACCCCACAATGCTCCCTGTAGTGTACCCCACAATGCTCCCTGTAGTGTGCCCCACAACGCTCCCTGTAGTGTACCTCACAACGCTCCCTGTAGTGTACCCCACAACGCTCCCTGTACCCCACAATGCTCCCTGTAGTGTACCCCACAATGCTCCCTGTAGTGTACCCCACAACGCTCCCTGTACCCCACAACGCTCCCTGTAGTGTACCCCACAATGCTCCCTGTAGTCTACCCCACAATGCTCCCTGTAGTGTACCCCACAACGCTCCCTGTAGTCGGGATCTGGCAACGTCAATTTATCAAAGAACAAAATGGCCCTGAACAGGGAGAGAACATCCCAGGGCCCCAAACAGAGACAGAACATCCCAGGGCCCCGAACAGAGACAGAACATCCCAGGGCCCCGAACAGGGAGAGAACATCCCAGGGCCCCGAACAGGGAGAGAACATCCCAGGGCCCCGAACAGGGAGAGAACATCCCAGGGCCCCGAACAGGGAGAGAACATCCCAGGGCCCCGAACAGGGAGAGAACATCCCAGGGCCCCGAACAGGGAGAGAACATCCCAGGGCCCCGAACAGGGAGAGAACATTCCAGCGCCCCGAACAGGGAGAGAACATCCCAGGGCCCCGAACAGGGAGAGAACATCCCAGGGCCCCGAACAGGGAGAGAACATCCCAGGGCCCCAAACAGAGAGAG
The DNA here is from genome assembly GCF_021184085.1 of Oncorhynchus gorbuscha. NCBI lineage: Eukaryota > Metazoa > Chordata > Actinopteri > Salmoniformes > Salmonidae > Oncorhynchus > Oncorhynchus gorbuscha. The sequence continues at coordinate 3,400,711 of NC_060187.1, read as the reverse complement.
AACATCCCAGGGCCCCGAACAGGGAGAGAACATTCCAGGGCCCCGAACAGGGAGAGAACATCCCAGGGCCCAGATCAGAGAGAGAACATCCCAGGACCCCGAACAGGGAGAGAACATCCCAGGGCCCTGAACAGGGAGAGAACATCCCAGGGCCCTGAACAGGGAGAGAACATCCCAGGGCCCTGAACAGGGAGAGAACATTCCAGGGCCCCGAACAGGGAGAGAACATCTCAGGGCCCCGAACAGGGAGAGAACATCTCAGGGCCCCGAACAGGGAGAGAACATCTCAGGGCCCCGAACAGGGAGAGAACATCTCAGGGCCCCGAACAGGGAGAGAACATTCCAGGGCCCCGAACAGGGAGAGAACATCCCAGGGCCCTTGAGACACTAAGCTAGTCTTCCCCATTCTTCTCCACAGTACGTGGATGATATTGTTATTACTAATTAACATATACACTGCACCAGAAATAGATGAAAACACAATTAACATATTTATCAATATCCGATAGTCTGGAAAAATATATACAATTGTTATAAGGAAATTGTACTGTAGGTTCTGTAGTCAAATGTAACGTAGTCTTTTGTGAACATTTCAAGAAAGAACCGAAGAGAATATATATTTCATTTAATTTTAATAACAGGTGTATAGGCTTTCAAAATGGTTCCGTTTCCGTCCCTGTATGTCTTACTGACTTGTGTGTCTCTGTGTTCCCCAGGTTTCTGACCCTGTGACTGGTGTCTCTGTGATCCTGAAGGGACTCTCTCTCTCGCTCTCTCTCTGTGTGTTGAAAAATCTGGTAAGTCAAATTCCTCTCTTTCCCTGTCTCCTCTCCTGGTCTGTTCATTAAGCCTACCGCCTGTTACCCTGCCTGTTACCCTGCCTGTTACTCAGCCAACCGCCTGTTACCCTGCCTGTTACCTGGTAGGGAGGGAGGGTGAGGAGAGGGGAGGGGAGGGTAGAGGAGAGGAGAGGAGAGGGTAGAGGAGAGGAGAGGGTAGAGGAGAGGTGAGGAGAGCGTCTGCTAAATGACTTAAATGTAAATGTAAATGAGAGGAGAGGGGAGGAGAGGAGAGGAGAGGAGAGGAGAGGAGAGGGGAGGGTAGAGGAGAGGAGAGGGGAGGGTAGAGGAGAGGGGAGGGTGGAGGAGAGGAGAGGAGAGGGGAGGGTAGAGGAGAGGAAAGGAAAGGAGGGAGAGGAGAGGGTGGGTGGGGGATGGGGGAGAGGAGAGGGAGGGAGGAGAGGAGAGAAAGGAGAGGAGGAAGGGGAGGAGGGGGAGGCGAGGAGGGAGGGCGAGGAGAAGAGGAGAGGAGGGAGGGAGGAAGGAGAGGGGAGGGGAGGAGAGGAGGGAGGGGAGAGGAGAGGTGAGGTGAGGAGAGGAGAGGAGAGGAGGGGTGGGTGGGGTGGAGAGGAGAGGAGAGGAGGGGTGGGTGGGGTGGAGAGGAGAGGAGGGAGGGCGAGGAGAGGAGGGAGGGGAGATGAGAGGAGGGTAGGGGAGGAGATGAGAGTAGAGGAGGGGAGAGGAGGGGTGGGTGGGCGGGTGGGGTGGGGGGAGAGGAGGGAGATGAGAGGAGAGAGGGAGGGAGGGAGGGCGAGAGGAGGGGAGGAGAGGAGGGAGGGGAGGGGAGGAGAGAAAAGAGAGGGATGGGAGGGGAGGAGGGGAGGATAGGAGAGGAGAAGGAGAGGAGGAGGGAGGGGAGGAGGGGAGGAAGGAGAGGAGGGAGGAGAGAAAGGAGAGGAGAGGAGAGGAGGGAGGGAGCGGATAGGAGGGTAGGGGAGGAGGGGAGAGGAGAGGAGGGGTGGGGGGAGAGGAGAGGAGGGAGGGACGGAGAGGAGGGAGGGAGGGAGAGGAGGCAAGGAGAGGAGGGTAGAGGAGGAGAGGAGGGTAGGAGAGGTGAAGGAGAGGAGAGGAGGAGGGGGAGGGAGGGAGGGAGGGAGGGAGGGAGGGGAGGAGAGGAGGGAGGTAGGAGGAGAGAAAGGAGAGGAGGGAGGGGAGAGGAGGGTAGGGGAGGCAGGAGAGGAGGGAGGGTAGGGGAGGAAGGAGAGGAGGGAGGGGAGGAGAGGAGGGAGGTGGGAGGAGAGAAGGGGGAGGAGGGGAGGGTGAGGAGAGGAGAGGAGGGTAGGGGAGGAAGGAGAGGAGGGCGAGGAGAGGAGGGTAGGGGAGGAAGGAGAGGAGGGAGGGGAGGAGGGAGAGGAGAGGAGAGGATTATATAAACTGACCTGTGTCATAGAGTTCGGGTCACAGAGGCAGGGTGACTGCCGGGGCAGAAGGTTCCCTTTATGACATAAGGGACTCCAAAGTTGACCTCTCTCTCTCCGCCTTCCTCTTGGATGATGCATCCTCAATTCGCTCAGTTAGGCATATCAGGAGAACAGGACATGATGCGTTCCTGTTGCGTAACATTTTAAAATCTTCCAACTCCCTTTAATCAAATGAGGCTTCGCTTAATTGGCCAGCACAAAGAAGCTTCTCAGACTGACTTAATCCCAAAGTATATGACCTCAACTGGAATGGAGACTGGGGGAGGGACAGGGGGAGGGACAGGGGAGGGACTGGGAGAGAGACTGGGGGAGGGACTGGGAGAGAGACTGGGGGAGGGACTGGGGGAGGGACTGGGGGAGGGACTGGGAGAGGGATGGGGGGAGGGACTGGGGGAGGGACTGGGAGAGAGGCTGGGGGAGGGGCTGGGAGAGAGGCTGGGGGAGGGGCTGGGAGAGAGGCTGGGGGAGAGCTACTGGGTGAGAGGGAGAGCGACTGGGGGAGAGACTGGGGGAGAGACTGGGAGACAGACTGGGAGACAGACTGGGAGACAGACTGGGGGAGAGGGTGAGACTGGGAAAGAGACTGGAGAGAGGGAGAGACTGGGAAAGAGACTGGAGAGAGGGAGAGACTGGGGGAGAGACTGGGAGAGAGGCTGGGAGAGAGGCTGGGAGAGAGCTACTGGGTGAGAGGGAGAGCGACTGGGTGAGAGGGAGAGCCTTGGGGAGAGACTGGGGGAGAGACTGGGAGACAGACTGGGAGACAGACTGGGGGAGAGGGCGAGACTGGGAAAGAGACTGGAGAGAGGGAGAGACTGGGGGAGAGACTGGGGAGAGACTGGGAGAGAGGCTGGGAGAGAGGCTGGGAGAGAGCTACTGGGTGAGAGGGAGAGCGACTGGGTGAGAGGGAGAGCCTGGGGGAGAGACTGGGAGACAGACTGGGAGACAGACTGGGGGAGAGGGCGAGACTGGGAAAGAGACTTGAGAGAGGGAGAGACTGGGGGAGAGACTGGGGGAGAGACTGGGAGAGACTCTGGGAGAGGGAGAGACTGTGAAAGAGAGGGAGAGACTGTGAAAGAGAGGGAGAGACTGGGATAGAGACTGGGTGAGAGGGAGAGACTGAAAGAGAGGGAGAGACTGAAAGAGAGGGAGAGACTGAAAAGGAGAGGGAGAGACTGGGGGGAGAGAGACTGGGAGTGAGACTGGGTGAGAGGATTGAGAGACTGGGAGATAGACTGTGAAAGAGAGGGAGAGACTGAAAGAGAGGGAGAGACTGTGAAAGAGAAGGAGAGACTGGGGGAGAGACTGGGAGAGACTGGGAAATAGACTGGGTGAGAGGGAGAGACTGTGAAAGAGAGGGAGAGACTGGGATAGAGACTGGGTGAGAGGGAGAGACTGGGAGAGACTGGGGGAGAGACTGGGGGAGAGACTGGGGGAGAGACTGGGGGAGAGGGAGAGACTGGGGGAGAGATTGGGGGAGAGGGAGAGACTGGGAGAGAGACTGTGGGAGAGGGAGAGACTGTGAAAGAGAGGGAGAGACTGGGCTACCCCTGTCTGTCCTGTCAGAGTCACAGTGTTACCCCTGTCTGTCCTGTCAGAGTCACAGTGTTACCCCTGTCTGTCCTGTCAGAGTCACAGTGTTACCCCTGTCTGTCCTGTCAGAGTCAGTGTTACCCCTGTCTGTCCTGTCAGAGTCACAGTGTTACCCCTGTCTGTCCTGTCAGAGTCACAGTGTTACCCCTGTCTGTCCTGTCAGAGTCACAGTGTTACCCCTGTCTGTCCTGTCAGAGTCACAGTGTTACCCCTGTCTGTCCTGTCAGAGTCACAGTGTTACCCCTGTCTGTCCTGTCAGAGTCACAGTGTTACCCCTGTCTGTCCTGTCAGAGTCACTGTGCTACCCCTGTCAGAGTCACTGTGTTACCCCTGTCTGTCCTGTCAGAGTCACTGTGCTACCCCTGTCTGTCCTGTCAGAGTCACTGTGCTACCCCTGTCTGTCCTGTCAGAGTCACTGTGTTACCCCTGTCTGTCCTGTCAGAGTCACTGTGCTACCCCTGTCTGTCCTGTCAGAGTCACTGTGCTACCCCTGTCTGTCCTGTCAGAGTCACTGTGCTACCCCTGTCTGTCCTGTCAGAGTCACTGTGCTACCCCTGTCTGTCCTGTCAGAGTCACTGTGTTACCCCTGTCTGTCCTGTCAGAGTCACAGTGTTACCCCTGTCTGTCCTGTCAGAGTCACGGTGTTGTACAGTATAATATCTACAGGGAGTTTTGGCCTATTTAATTTTGGGACTCACACCTTACTATTGGGCCCTGGTCTAATGTCGTCCCCTATTTGGGCCCTGGTCTAAAGTCTTCCCCTATTTGGGCCCTGGTCTATAGTAGTCCCCTATTTGGGCCCTGGTCTAAAGTAGTCCCCTATTTGGGCCCTGGTCTATAGTAGTCCCCTATTTGGGCCCTGGTCTAAAGTAGTCCCCTATTTGGGCCCTGGTCTAAAGTAGTCCCCTATTTGGGCCCTGGTCTATAGTAGTCCCCTATTTGGGCCCTGGTCTATAGTAGTCCCCTATTTGGGCCCTGGTCTAAAGTAGTCCCCTATTTGGGCCCTGGTGTAAAGTAGTCCCCTATTTGGGGTTTGGTGTAAAGTAATCCCCTATTTGGGCCCTGGTCTATAGTAGTCCCCTATTTGGGCCCTGGTCTAAAGTAGTCCCCTATTTGGGGTTTGGTGTAAAGTAATCCCCTATTTGGGCCCTGGTCTATAGTAGTCCCCTATTTGGGCCCTGGTGTAAAGTAGTCCCCTATTTGGGCCCTGGTGTAAAGTAATCCCCTATTTGGGCCCTGGTCTATAGTAGTCCTCTATTTGGGCCCTGGTGTAAAGTAGTCCCCTATTTGGGCCCTGGTCTAAAGTCGTCCCCTATTTGGGCCCTGGTCTAAAGTAGTCCCCTATTTGGGGTTTGGTGTAAAGTAATCCCCTATTTGGGCCCTGGTCTATAGTAGTCCCCTATTTGGGCCCTGGTGTAAAGTAGTCCCCTATTTGGGCCCTGGTCTAAAGTCGTCCCCTATTTGGGCCCTGGTGTAAAGTAATCCCCTATTTGGGCCCTGGTCTAAAGTCGTCCCCTATTTGGGCCCTGGTCTATAGTAGTCCCCTATTGGGCCCTGGTGTAAAGTAATCCCCTATTTGGGCCCTGGTGTAAAGTAGTCCCCTATTGGGCCCTGGTGTAAAGTAGTCCCCTATTGGGCCCTGGTGTAAAGTAGTCCCCTATTGGGCCCTGGTGTAAAGTAGTCCCCTATTGGGCCCTGGTGTAAAGTAGTCCCCTATTTGGGCCCTGGTGTAAAGTAGTCCCCTATTGGGCCCTGGTGTAAAGTAGTCCCCTATTGGGCCCTGGTGTAAAGCAGTCCCCTATTGGGCCCTGGTGTAAAGCAGTCCCCTATTGGGCCCTGGTGTAAAGTAGTCCCCTATTGGGCCCTGGTGTAAAGCAGTCCCCTATTGGGCCCTGGTGTAAAGTAGTCCCCTATTGGGCCCTGGTGTAAAGCAGTCCCCTATTGGGCCCTGGTGTAAAGTAGTCCCCTATTGGGCCCTGGTGTAAAGCAGTCCCCTATTGGGCCCTGGTGTAAAGTAGTCCCCTATTGGGCCCTGGTGTAAAGTAGTCCCCTATTGGGCCCTGGTGTAAAGTAGTCCCCTATTGGGCCCTGGTGTAAAGTAGTCCCCTATTGGGCCCTGGTGTAAAGTAGTCCCCTATTGGGCCCTGGTGTAAAGTAGTCCCCTATTGGGCCCTGGTGTAAAGTAGTCCCCTATTGGGCCCTGGTGTAAAGTAGTCCCCTATTGGGCCCTGGTGTATAGTAGTCCCCTATTGGGCCCTGGTGTAAAGTAGTCCCCTATTGGGCCCTGGTGTATAGTAGTCCCCTATTGGGCCCTGGTGTAAAGTAGTCCCCTATTGGGCCCTGGTGTAGTGCACTAAGTAGGGAATGTGGTGCCATTTGGGACTGAGCCGTGTGTAAATAGACCTGCGTTTATCATATTAGAGATGAAAG